>NC_140659.1:23824397-24056397 GCF_978046115.1 Saccoglossus kowalevskii
TCTGTGAAGAAGACGAAAGTTGTAGCTAGTCATCCTAAGACAATGGATATGATAGTTGAAGCTATTCAGGCACTGAAAGACCGGAAAGGGACATCAGTACAAGCAATCAAGTCATACATTTTGACTCACCATTCTACTGTCAGCCCGGCTCATATCACATCCAGTCTACGCCGTGCAATTAAATCCGGCATCGAGTCTGGGTTGTTAGTTCGTCCCAAAGATTCTAATGCTAATGGCGTAAATGGTCGTCTCAGAATCGGCAAGCTCCCAGAGAAGCCAAAAAAGAAGGCAGTAACCAAGAAAGCTGTACCAAAGAAAACGTCGACCAAGAAGCCAACACTGAAAGACAAGAAACCCAAGGACAAGAAGGTTACGAAAAAGCCAAAGTCGGACAAGAAGGTTACGAAAAAGCCAAAGTCGGACAAGAAACCACAAGCTAAAAATACCGCCACAAAGAAATCAGAGAAAACTACCACTAAAAAGCCGGCTCAAAAGAAAACACCCAAAAAGGCTTCAAAACCAAAGAAGCCGACAACAAAGAAACACACCACCAAAAAATAAAATGATGTACTTCGCTGCATCCAAACCAAACGGCCCTTTTCAGGGCCACCACATCCTCCAAAAAGAGAACTACCGAAAACAGTACGTGTGTCTGTATGACTGTATGTCTCTGTGTATGTATGTATTTTTTTTTTGCGTCAAACGTGAGTAATCCTAGAAATATACCGTGGCAAAATCCATTGTTTACTACTGTAATTAAAAATACATAAATAAATAAATAAATAAATAAATGATAGATAATATATCTACCTACATTCGTGGTTTCACATGTTACGTGATCGCATTCTGATGAATGTACCGAGAGAGGGCGCCCCCATGACAGGTGGTTTGTAAAACGTTATACGCCCATTTATATATGCACTGATTTAAGCGGGACGACAGCGCCTTCATGCGACATTGTTTCGAATATTGTTGTTGTTTACGTGACTGGTTTGGACAAGCTTCAGTACAAATCGGGATTCTGACAAGGTTACGCTCAGCCAATAAGAATTCGTTAATTTCGACCAATCACGGCCACCATATACCGGCCAATCACAATATTAATTCATTCACCAATCAGCTGGCGTGAAGCGCCGGCTAATAGAGTATAAAAATAGAGACTGCACCTTTCAAACATATTCTACTTTATTCTGACATCGAAAAAAGTACTCGTACTCTGTACTCGACATGGCACGTACCAAGCAAACAGCACGTAAATCTACTGGTGGAAAAGCGCCACGAAAACAATTGGCAACAAAGGCTGCTCGCAAGAGCGCACCTGCTACTGGCGGAGTGAAGAAACCACATCGTTACAGGCCTGGCACCGTCGCTCTTCGTGAGATCCGCCGTTACCAGAAAAGTACAGAGCTCCTGATCCGAAAGCTGCCATTCCAGCGTCTGGTTCGAGAAATTGCGCAAGATTTCAAGACCGACCTTCGATTCCAGAGCTCCGCCGTGATGGCCCTACAAGAAGCCAGCGAGGCATACCTAGTAGGTCTTTTCGAAGACACCAACCTGTGTGCCATTCACGCCAAACGTGTAACCATCATGCCCAAAGATATCCAACTTGCCCGTCGCATCCGCGGTGAGCGAGCATAAGTCGTATGCCTAGCATACACAAACCAAAACGGCCCTTTTCAGGGCCACCACATCCTCCAAAAAGAGAACTACCGTCAAATGAACGCACCTATACCACATTATCACGATCACAAATAAATAAATACATACATACATACATACATACATACAGCCACTTACACATAAAGTAAGTGCGTGTCAGTTTGTTCTGACGATAGCAATTATCTCACGTCCTTTGTTTCTTTCTAACCAATACCATATGTGAAGGTGTTAAGGAGACAGGGTTGGACCAGCTGCGAGTGCGAAACAATGGAAAATTATGTAATAATGTGTGGATTGGTGACGCCAACAACGGCACGTATTTATTTTTGCGAGACATTGTCCTAAAATAACCGAAATCATTTTTGAAACGAAAACTAAGGGTATTGTTTTGTAGAATAATTTCACATGACCGTTCACATTCTTAAAATTGCTTCGTACTTTGCCCGATGTTGTTTTTACGACCAAGCGCCGAGTACAATGCTACAAGGGGCAAGGTACGATCCACAGCACTCTTACGCACCTTGAACGGGAAATGTGCAATATCGCGTACAATATCGGTTTGTCGTATATGAATCACACAACGTACTATATTTATTAATGAAGTGAGCTACACATTCCATTTGATTTGTCATTTACGTGCGTTAATCCTTGAAGTAGTACGAACGTATGCATTTTTGAAAATGAAAATGACAGTCAGCATGTATACTGTAGTTACACATGCGGTAAATAATGATATATGAATGATAATATGTATATGAAAACGAAGCACACGACGTGCTCCACCCAGTGTGATAGTTGGATATATATTTAAAGTCACTTTTCATGGTGTAATGTGAGTTTAATTGCCAAAAACAAAAACAAACTCTGGTCGAAATGGAGAAATGGCACTCAGTTCACACTTATGTTTCCTCTGACGTTCGATTGCTATCGGCGCTCTGTTAAAAGACAAATCCCGTCACTCTATTTTTGTATTCTGCCTGTATCTCTTCAGCAGCAAACATTCTTAAACCTGTACCATGGTTGAATCGACCTCAAACAAGTCTGTGAAGAAGACGAAAGTTGTAGCTAGTCATCCTAAGACAATGGATATGATAGTTGAAGCTATTCAGGCACTGAAAGACCGGAAAGGGACATCAGTACAAGCAATCAAGTCATACATTTTGACTCACCATTCTACTGTCAGCCCGGCTCATATCACATCCAGTCTACGCCGTGCAATTAAATCCGGCATCGAGTCTGGGTTGTTAGTTCGTCCCAAAGATTCTAATGCTAATGGCGTAAATGGTCGTCTCAGAATCGGCAAGCTCCCAGAGAAGCCAAAAAAGAAGGCAGTAACCAAGAAAGCTGTACCAAAGAAAACGTCGACCAAGAAGCCAACACTGAAAGACAAGAAACCCAAGGACAAGAAGGTTACGAAAAAGCCAAAGTCGGACAAGAAGGTTACGAAAAAGCCAAAGTCGGACAAGAAACCACAAGCTAAAAATACCGCCACAAAGAAATCAGAGAAAACTACCACTAAAAAGCCGGCTCAAAAGAAAACACCCAAAAAGGCTTCAAAACCAAAGAAGCCGACAACAAAGAAACACACCACCAAAAAATAAAATGATGTACTTCGCTGCATCCAAACCAAACGGCCCTTTTCAGGGCCACCACATCCTCCAAAAAGAGAACTACCGAAAACAGTACGTGTGTCTGTATGACTGTATGTCTCTGTGTATGTATGTATTTTTTTTTTGCGTCAAACGTGAGTAATCCTAGAAATATACCGTGGCAAAATCCATTGTTTACTACTGTAATTAAAAATACATAAATAAATAAATAAATAAATAAATGATAGATAATATATCTACCTACATTCGTGGTTTCACATGTTACGTGATCGCATTCTGATGAATGTACCGAGAGAGGGCGCCCCCATGACAGGTGGTTTGTAAAACGTTATACGCCCATTTATATATGCACTGATTTAAGCGGGACGACAGCGCCTTCATGCGACATTGTTTCGAATATTGTTGTTGTTTACGTGACTGGTTTGGACAAGCTTCAGTACAAATCGGGATTCTGACAAGGTTACGCTCAGCCAATAAGAATTCGTTAATTTCGACCAATCACGGCCACCATATACCGGCCAATCACAATATTAATTCATTCACCAATCAGCTGGCGTGAAGCGCCGGCTAATAGAGTATAAAAATAGAGACTGCACCTTTCAAACATATTCTACTTTATTCTGACATCGAAAAAAGTACTCGTACTCTGTACTCGACATGGCACGTACCAAGCAAACAGCACGTAAATCTACTGGTGGAAAAGCGCCACGAAAACAATTGGCAACAAAGGCTGCTCGCAAGAGCGCACCTGCTACTGGCGGAGTGAAGAAACCACATCGTTACAGGCCTGGCACCGTCGCTCTTCGTGAGATCCGCCGTTACCAGAAAAGTACAGAGCTCCTGATCCGAAAGCTGCCATTCCAGCGTCTGGTTCGAGAAATTGCGCAAGATTTCAAGACCGACCTTCGATTCCAGAGCTCCGCCGTGATGGCCCTACAAGAAGCCAGCGAGGCATACCTAGTAGGTCTTTTCGAAGACACCAACCTGTGTGCCATTCACGCCAAACGTGTAACCATCATGCCCAAAGATATCCAACTTGCCCGTCGCATCCGCGGTGAGCGAGCATAAGTCGTATGCCTAGCATACACAAACCAAAACGGCCCTTTTCAGGGCCACCACATCCTCCAAAAAGAGAACTACCGTCAAATGAACGCACCTATACCACATTATCACGATCACAAATAAATAAATACATACATACATACATACATACATACAGCCACTTACACATAAAGTAAGTGCGTGTCAGTTTGTTCTGACGATAGCAATTATCTCACGTCCTTTGTTTCTTTCTAACCAATACCATATGTGAAGGTGTTAAGGAGACAGGGTTGGACCAGCTGCGAGTGCGAAACAATGGAAAATTATGTAATAATGTGTGGATTGGTGACGCCAACAACGGCACGTATTTATTTTTGCGAGACATTGTCCTAAAATAACCGAAATCATTTTTGAAACGAAAACTAAGGGTATTGTTTTGTAGAATAATTTCACATGACCGTTCACATTCTTAAAATTGCTTCGTACTTTGCCCGATGTTGTTTTTACGACCAAGCGCCGAGTACAATGCTACAAGGGGCAAGGTACGATCCACAGCACTCTTACGCACCTTGAACGGGAAATGTGCAATATCGCGTACAATATCGGTTTGTCGTATATGAATCACACAACGTACTATATTTATTAATGAAGTGAGCTACACATTCCATTTGATTTGTCATTTACGTGCGTTAATCCTTGAAGTAGTACGAACGTATGCATTTTTGAAAATGAAAATGACAGTCAGCATGTATACTGTAGTTACACATGCGGTAAATAATGATATATGAATGATAATATGTATATGAAAACGAAGCACACGACGTGCTCCACCCAGTGTGATAGTTGGATATATATTTAAAGTCACTTTTCATGGTGTAATGTGAGTTTAATTGCCAAAAACAAAAACAAACTCTGGTCGAAATGGAGAAATGGCACTCAGTTCACACTTATGTTTCCTCTGACGTTCGATTGCTATCGGCGCTCTGTTAAAAGACAAATCCCGTCACTCTATTTTTGTATTCTGCCTGTATCTCTTCAGCAGCAAACATTCTTAAACCTGTACCATGGTTGAATCGACCTCAAACAAGTCTGTGAAGAAGACGAAAGTTGTAGCTAGTCATCCTAAGACAATGGATATGATAGTTGAAGCTATTCAGGCACTGAAAGACCGGAAAGGGACATCAGTACAAGCAATCAAGTCATACATTTTGACTCACCATTCTACTGTCAGCCCGGCTCATATCACATCCAGTCTACGCCGTGCAATTAAATCCGGCATCGAGTCTGGGTTGTTAGTTCGTCCCAAAGATTCTAATGCTAATGGCGTAAATGGTCGTCTCAGAATCGGCAAGCTCCCAGAGAAGCCAAAAAAGAAGGCAGTAACCAAGAAAGCTGTACCAAAGAAAACGTCGACCAAGAAGCCAACACTGAAAGACAAGAAACCCAAGGACAAGAAGGTTACGAAAAAGCCAAAGTCGGACAAGAAGGTTACGAAAAAGCCAAAGTCGGACAAGAAACCACAAGCTAAAAATACCGCCACAAAGAAATCAGAGAAAACTACCACTAAAAAGCCGGCTCAAAAGAAAACACCCAAAAAGGCTTCAAAACCAAAGAAGCCGACAACAAAGAAACACACCACCAAAAAATAAAATGATGTACTTCGCTGCATCCAAACCAAACGGCCCTTTTCAGGGCCACCACATCCTCCAAAAAGAGAACTACCGAAAACAGTACGTGTGTCTGTATGACTGTATGTCTCTGTGTATGTATGTATTTTTTTTTTGCGTCAAACGTGAGTAATCCTAGAAATATACCGTGGCAAAATCCATTGTTTACTACTGTAATTAAAAATACATAAATAAATAAATAAATAAATAAATGATAGATAATATATCTACCTACATTCGTGGTTTCACATGTTACGTGATCGCATTCTGATGAATGTACCGAGAGAGGGCGCCCCCATGACAGGTGGTTTGTAAAACGTTATACGCCCATTTATATATGCACTGATTTAAGCGGGACGACAGCGCCTTCATGCGACATTGTTTCGAATATTGTTGTTGTTTACGTGACTGGTTTGGACAAGCTTCAGTACAAATCGGGATTCTGACAAGGTTACGCTCAGCCAATAAGAATTCGTTAATTTCGACCAATCACGGCCACCATATACCGGCCAATCACAATATTAATTCATTCACCAATCAGCTGGCGTGAAGCGCCGGCTAATAGAGTATAAAAATAGAGACTGCACCTTTCAAACATATTCTACTTTATTCTGACATCGAAAAAAGTACTCGTACTCTGTACTCGACATGGCACGTACCAAGCAAACAGCACGTAAATCTACTGGTGGAAAAGCGCCACGAAAACAATTGGCAACAAAGGCTGCTCGCAAGAGCGCACCTGCTACTGGCGGAGTGAAGAAACCACATCGTTACAGGCCTGGCACCGTCGCTCTTCGTGAGATCCGCCGTTACCAGAAAAGTACAGAGCTCCTGATCCGAAAGCTGCCATTCCAGCGTCTGGTTCGAGAAATTGCGCAAGATTTCAAGACCGACCTTCGATTCCAGAGCTCCGCCGTGATGGCCCTACAAGAAGCCAGCGAGGCATACCTAGTAGGTCTTTTCGAAGACACCAACCTGTGTGCCATTCACGCCAAACGTGTAACCATCATGCCCAAAGATATCCAACTTGCCCGTCGCATCCGCGGTGAGCGAGCATAAGTCGTATGCCTAGCATACACAAACCAAAACGGCCCTTTTCAGGGCCACCACATCCTCCAAAAAGAGAACTACCGTCAAATGAACGCACCTATACCACATTATCACGATCACAAATAAATAAATACATACATACATACATACATACAGCCACTTACACATAAAGTAAGTGCGTGTCAGTTTGTTCTGACGATAGCAATTATCTCACGTCCTTTGTTTCTTTCTAACCAATACCATATGTGAAGGTGTTAAGGAGACAGGGTTGGACCAGCTGCGAGTGCGAAACAATGGAAAATTATGTAATAATGTGTGGATTGGTGACGCCAACAACGGCACGTATTTATTTTTGCGAGACATTGTCCTAAAATAACCGAAATCATTTTTGAAACGAAAACTAAGGGTATTGTTTTGTAGAATAATTTCACATGACCGTTCACATTCTTAAAATTGCTTCGTACTTTGCCCGATGTTGTTTTTACGACCAAGCGCCGAGTACAATGCTACAAGGGGCAAGGTACGATCCACAGCACTCTTACGCACCTTGAACGGGAAATGTGCAATATCGCGTACAATATCGGTTTGTCGTATATGAATCACACAACGTACTATATTTATTAATGAAGTGAGCTACACATTCCATTTGATTTGTCATTTACGTGCGTTAATCCTTGAAGTAGTACGAACGTATGCATTTTTGAAAATGAAAATGACAGTCAGCATGTATACTGTAGTTACACATGCGGTAAATAATGATATATGAATGATAATATGTATATGAAAACGAAGCACACGACGTGCTCCACCCAGTGTGATAGTTGGATATATATTTAAAGTCACTTTTCATGGTGTAATGTGAGTTTAATTGCCAAAAACAAAAACAAACTCTGGTCGAAATGGAGAAATGGCACTCAGTTCACACTTATGTTTCCTCTGACGTTCGATTGCTATCGGCGCTCTGTTAAAAGACAAATCCCGTCACTCTATTTTTGTATTCTGCCTGTATCTCTTCAGCAGCAAACATTCTTAAACCTGTACCATGGTTGAATCGACCTCAAACAAGTCTGTGAAGAAGACGAAAGTTGTAGCTAGTCATCCTAAGACAATGGATATGATAGTTGAAGCTATTCAGGCACTGAAAGACCGGAAAGGGACATCAGTACAAGCAATCAAGTCATACATTTTGACTCACCATTCTACTGTCAGCCCGGCTCATATCACATCCAGTCTACGCCGTGCAATTAAATCCGGCATCGAGTCTGGGTTGTTAGTTCGTCCCAAAGATTCTAATGCTAATGGCGTAAATGGTCGTCTCAGAATCGGCAAGCTCCCAGAGAAGCCAAAAAAGAAGGCAGTAACCAAGAAAGCTGTACCAAAGAAAACGTCGACCAAGAAGCCAACACTGAAAGACAAGAAACCCAAGGACAAGAAGGTTACGAAAAAGCCAAAGTCGGACAAGAAGGTTACGAAAAAGCCAAAGTCGGACAAGAAACCACAAGCTAAAAATACCGCCACAAAGAAATCAGAGAAAACTACCACTAAAAAGCCGGCTCAAAAGAAAACACCCAAAAAGGCTTCAAAACCAAAGAAGCCGACAACAAAGAAACACACCACCAAAAAATAAAATGATGTACTTCGCTGCATCCAAACCAAACGGCCCTTTTCAGGGCCACCACATCCTCCAAAAAGAGAACTACCGAAAACAGTACGTGTGTCTGTATGACTGTATGTCTCTGTGTATGTATGTATTTTTTTTTTGCGTCAAACGTGAGTAATCCTAGAAATATACCGTGGCAAAATCCATTGTTTACTACTGTAATTAAAAATACATAAATAAATAAATAAATAAATAAATGATAGATAATATATCTACCTACATTCGTGGTTTCACATGTTACGTGATCGCATTCTGATGAATGTACCGAGAGAGGGCGCCCCCATGACAGGTGGTTTGTAAAACGTTATACGCCCATTTATATATGCACTGATTTAAGCGGGACGACAGCGCCTTCATGCGACATTGTTTCGAATATTGTTGTTGTTTACGTGACTGGTTTGGACAAGCTTCAGTACAAATCGGGATTCTGACAAGGTTACGCTCAGCCAATAAGAATTCGTTAATTTCGACCAATCACGGCCACCATATACCGGCCAATCACAATATTAATTCATTCACCAATCAGCTGGCGTGAAGCGCCGGCTAATAGAGTATAAAAATAGAGACTGCACCTTTCAAACATATTCTACTTTATTCTGACATCGAAAAAAGTACTCGTACTCTGTACTCGACATGGCACGTACCAAGCAAACAGCACGTAAATCTACTGGTGGAAAAGCGCCACGAAAACAATTGGCAACAAAGGCTGCTCGCAAGAGCGCACCTGCTACTGGCGGAGTGAAGAAACCACATCGTTACAGGCCTGGCACCGTCGCTCTTCGTGAGATCCGCCGTTACCAGAAAAGTACAGAGCTCCTGATCCGAAAGCTGCCATTCCAGCGTCTGGTTCGAGAAATTGCGCAAGATTTCAAGACCGACCTTCGATTCCAGAGCTCCGCCGTGATGGCCCTACAAGAAGCCAGCGAGGCATACCTAGTAGGTCTTTTCGAAGACACCAACCTGTGTGCCATTCACGCCAAACGTGTAACCATCATGCCCAAAGATATCCAACTTGCCCGTCGCATCCGCGGTGAGCGAGCATAAGTCGTATGCCTAGCATACACAAACCAAAACGGCCCTTTTCAGGGCCACCACATCCTCCAAAAAGAGAACTACCGTCAAATGAACGCACCTATACCACATTATCACGATCACAAATAAATAAATACATACATACATACATACATACAGCCACTTACACATAAAGTAAGTGCGTGTCAGTTTGTTCTGACGATAGCAATTATCTCACGTCCTTTGTTTCTTTCTAACCAATACCATATGTGAAGGTGTTAAGGAGACAGGGTTGGACCAGCTGCGAGTGCGAAACAATGGAAAATTATGTAATAATGTGTGGATTGGTGACGCCAACAACGGCACGTATTTATTTTTGCGAGACATTGTCCTAAAATAACCGAAATCATTTTTGAAACGAAAACTAAGGGTATTGTTTTGTAGAATAATTTCACATGACCGTTCACATTCTTAAAATTGCTTCGTACTTTGCCCGATGTTGTTTTTACGACCAAGCGCCGAGTACAATGCTACAAGGGGCAAGGTACGATCCACAGCACTCTTACGCACCTTGAACGGGAAATGTGCAATATCGCGTACAATATCGGTTTGTCGTATATGAATCACACAACGTACTATATTTATTAATGAAGTGAGCTACACATTCCATTTGATTTGTCATTTACGTGCGTTAATCCTTGAAGTAGTACGAACGTATGCATTTTTGAAAATGAAAATGACAGTCAGCATGTATACTGTAGTTACACATGCGGTAAATAATGATATATGAATGATAATATGTATATGAAAACGAAGCACACGACGTGCTCCACCCAGTGTGATAGTTGGATATATATTTAAAGTCACTTTTCATGGTGTAATGTGAGTTTAATTGCCAAAAACAAAAACAAACTCTGGTCGAAATGGAGAAATGGCACTCAGTTCACACTTATGTTTCCTCTGACGTTCGATTGCTATCGGCGCTCTGTTAAAAGACAAATCCCGTCACTCTATTTTTGTATTCTGCCTGTATCTCTTCAGCAGCAAACATTCTTAAACCTGTACCATGGTTGAATCGACCTCAAACAAGTCTGTGAAGAAGACGAAAGTTGTAGCTAGTCATCCTAAGACAATGGATATGATAGTTGAAGCTATTCAGGCACTGAAAGACCGGAAAGGGACATCAGTACAAGCAATCAAGTCATACATTTTGACTCACCATTCTACTGTCAGCCCGGCTCATATCACATCCAGTCTACGCCGTGCAATTAAATCCGGCATCGAGTCTGGGTTGTTAGTTCGTCCCAAAGATTCTAATGCTAATGGCGTAAATGGTCGTCTCAGAATCGGCAAGCTCCCAGAGAAGCCAAAAAAGAAGGCAGTAACCAAGAAAGCTGTACCAAAGAAAACGTCGACCAAGAAGCCAACACTGAAAGACAAGAAACCCAAGGACAAGAAGGTTACGAAAAAGCCAAAGTCGGACAAGAAGGTTACGAAAAAGCCAAAGTCGGACAAGAAACCACAAGCTAAAAATACCGCCACAAAGAAATCAGAGAAAACTACCACTAAAAAGCCGGCTCAAAAGAAAACACCCAAAAAGGCTTCAAAACCAAAGAAGCCGACAACAAAGAAACACACCACCAAAAAATAAAATGATGTACTTCGCTGCATCCAAACCAAACGGCCCTTTTCAGGGCCACCACATCCTCCAAAAAGAGAACTACCGAAAACAGTACGTGTGTCTGTATGACTGTATGTCTCTGTGTATGTATGTATTTTTTTTTTGCGTCAAACGTGAGTAATCCTAGAAATATACCGTGGCAAAATCCATTGTTTACTACTGTAATTAAAAATACATAAATAAATAAATAAATAAATAAATGATAGATAATATATCTACCTACATTCGTGGTTTCACATGTTACGTGATCGCATTCTGATGAATGTACCGAGAGAGGGCGCCCCCATGACAGGTGGTTTGTAAAACGTTATACGCCCATTTATATATGCACTGATTTAAGCGGGACGACAGCGCCTTCATGCGACATTGTTTCGAATATTGTTGTTGTTTACGTGACTGGTTTGGACAAGCTTCAGTACAAATCGGGATTCTGACAAGGTTACGCTCAGCCAATAAGAATTCGTTAATTTCGACCAATCACGGCCACCATATACCGGCCAATCACAATATTAATTCATTCACCAATCAGCTGGCGTGAAGCGCCGGCTAATAGAGTATAAAAATAGAGACTGCACCTTTCAAACATATTCTACTTTATTCTGACATCGAAAAAAGTACTCGTACTCTGTACTCGACATG
The DNA here is from genome assembly GCF_978046115.1 of Saccoglossus kowalevskii. Taxonomy (NCBI): domain Eukaryota; kingdom Metazoa; phylum Hemichordata; class Enteropneusta; family Harrimaniidae; genus Saccoglossus; species Saccoglossus kowalevskii. The sequence continues at coordinate 23,836,416 of NC_140659.1, forward strand.
GCACGTACCAAGCAAACAGCACGTAAATCTACTGGTGGAAAAGCGCCACGAAAACAATTGGCAACAAAGGCTGCTCGCAAGAGCGCACCTGCTACTGGCGGAGTGAAGAAACCACATCGTTACAGGCCTGGCACCGTCGCTCTTCGTGAGATCCGCCGTTACCAGAAAAGTACAGAGCTCCTGATCCGAAAGCTGCCATTCCAGCGTCTGGTTCGAGAAATTGCGCAAGATTTCAAGACCGACCTTCGATTCCAGAGCTCCGCCGTGATGGCCCTACAAGAAGCCAGCGAGGCATACCTAGTAGGTCTTTTCGAAGACACCAACCTGTGTGCCATTCACGCCAAACGTGTAACCATCATGCCCAAAGATATCCAACTTGCCCGTCGCATCCGCGGTGAGCGAGCATAAGTCGTATGCCTAGCATACACAAACCAAAACGGCCCTTTTCAGGGCCACCACATCCTCCAAAAAGAGAACTACCGTCAAATGAACGCACCTATACCACATTATCACGATCACAAATAAATAAATACATACATACATACATACATACAGCCACTTACACATAAAGTAAGTGCGTGTCAGTTTGTTCTGACGATAGCAATTATCTCACGTCCTTTGTTTCTTTCTAACCAATACCATATGTGAAGGTGTTAAGGAGACAGGGTTGGACCAGCTGCGAGTGCGAAACAATGGAAAATTATGTAATAATGTGTGGATTGGTGACGCCAACAACGGCACGTATTTATTTTTGCGAGACATTGTCCTAAAATAACCGAAATCATTTTTGAAACGAAAACTAAGGGTATTGTTTTGTAGAATAATTTCACATGACCGTTCACATTCTTAAAATTGCTTCGTACTTTGCCCGATGTTGTTTTTACGACCAAGCGCCGAGTACAATGCTACAAGGGGCAAGGTACGATCCACAGCACTCTTACGCACCTTGAACGGGAAATGTGCAATATCGCGTACAATATCGGTTTGTCGTATATGAATCACACAACGTACTATATTTATTAATGAAGTGAGCTACACATTCCATTTGATTTGTCATTTACGTGCGTTAATCCTTGAAGTAGTACGAACGTATGCATTTTTGAAAATGAAAATGACAGTCAGCATGTATACTGTAGTTACACATGCGGTAAATAATGATATATGAATGATAATATGTATATGAAAACGAAGCACACGACGTGCTCCACCCAGTGTGATAGTTGGATATATATTTAAAGTCACTTTTCATGGTGTAATGTGAGTTTAATTGCCAAAAACAAAAACAAACTCTGGTCGAAATGGAGAAATGGCACTCAGTTCACACTTATGTTTCCTCTGACGTTCGATTGCTATCGGCGCTCTGTTAAAAGACAAATCCCGTCACTCTATTTTTGTATTCTGCCTGTATCTCTTCAGCAGCAAACATTCTTAAACCTGTACCATGGTTGAATCGACCTCAAACAAGTCTGTGAAGAAGACGAAAGTTGTAGCTAGTCATCCTAAGACAATGGATATGATAGTTGAAGCTATTCAGGCACTGAAAGACCGGAAAGGGACATCAGTACAAGCAATCAAGTCATACATTTTGACTCACCATTCTACTGTCAGCCCGGCTCATATCACATCCAGTCTACGCCGTGCAATTAAATCCGGCATCGAGTCTGGGTTGTTAGTTCGTCCCAAAGATTCTAATGCTAATGGCGTAAATGGTCGTCTCAGAATCGGCAAGCTCCCAGAGAAGCCAAAAAAGAAGGCAGTAACCAAGAAAGCTGTACCAAAGAAAACGTCGACCAAGAAGCCAACACTGAAAGACAAGAAACCCAAGGACAAGAAGGTTACGAAAAAGCCAAAGTCGGACAAGAAGGTTACGAAAAAGCCAAAGTCGGACAAGAAACCACAAGCTAAAAATACCGCCACAAAGAAATCAGAGAAAACTACCACTAAAAAGCCGGCTCAAAAGAAAACACCCAAAAAGGCTTCAAAACCAAAGAAGCCGACAACAAAGAAACACACCACCAAAAAATAAAATGATGTACTTCGCTGCATCCAAACCAAACGGCCCTTTTCAGGGCCACCACATCCTCCAAAAAGAGAACTACCGAAAACAGTACGTGTGTCTGTATGACTGTATGTCTCTGTGTATGTATGTATTTTTTTTTTGCGTCAAACGTGAGTAATCCTAGAAATATACCGTGGCAAAATCCATTGTTTACTACTGTAATTAAAAATACATAAATAAATAAATAAATAAATAAATGATAGATAATATATCTACCTACATTCGTGGTTTCACATGTTACGTGATCGCATTCTGATGAATGTACCGAGAGAGGGCGCCCCCATGACAGGTGGTTTGTAAAACGTTATACGCCCATTTATATATGCACTGATTTAAGCGGGACGACAGCGCCTTCATGCGACATTGTTTCGAATATTGTTGTTGTTTACGTGACTGGTTTGGACAAGCTTCAGTACAAATCGGGATTCTGACAAGGTTACGCTCAGCCAATAAGAATTCGTTAATTTCGACCAATCACGGCCACCATATACCGGCCAATCACAATATTAATTCATTCACCAATCAGCTGGCGTGAAGCGCCGGCTAATAGAGTATAAAAATAGAGACTGCACCTTTCAAACATATTCTACTTTATTCTGACATCGAAAAAAGTACTCGTACTCTGTACTCGACATGGCACGTACCAAGCAAACAGCACGTAAATCTACTGGTGGAAAAGCGCCACGAAAACAATTGGCAACAAAGGCTGCTCGCAAGAGCGCACCTGCTACTGGCGGAGTGAAGAAACCACATCGTTACAGGCCTGGCACCGTCGCTCTTCGTGAGATCCGCCGTTACCAGAAAAGTACAGAGCTCCTGATCCGAAAGCTGCCATTCCAGCGTCTGGTTCGAGAAATTGCGCAAGATTTCAAGACCGACCTTCGATTCCAGAGCTCCGCCGTGATGGCCCTACAAGAAGCCAGCGAGGCATACCTAGTAGGTCTTTTCGAAGACACCAACCTGTGTGCCATTCACGCCAAACGTGTAACCATCATGCCCAAAGATATCCAACTTGCCCGTCGCATCCGCGGTGAGCGAGCATAAGTCGTATGCCTAGCATACACAAACCAAAACGGCCCTTTTCAGGGCCACCACATCCTCCAAAAAGAGAACTACCGTCAAATGAACGCACCTATACCACATTATCACGATCACAAATAAATAAATACATACATACATACATACATACAGCCACTTACACATAAAGTAAGTGCGTGTCAGTTTGTTCTGACGATAGCAATTATCTCACGTCCTTTGTTTCTTTCTAACCAATACCATATGTGAAGGTGTTAAGGAGACAGGGTTGGACCAGCTGCGAGTGCGAAACAATGGAAAATTATGTAATAATGTGTGGATTGGTGACGCCAACAACGGCACGTATTTATTTTTGCGAGACATTGTCCTAAAATAACCGAAATCATTTTTGAAACGAAAACTAAGGGTATTGTTTTGTAGAATAATTTCACATGACCGTTCACATTCTTAAAATTGCTTCGTACTTTGCCCGATGTTGTTTTTACGACCAAGCGCCGAGTACAATGCTACAAGGGGCAAGGTACGATCCACAGCACTCTTACGCACCTTGAACGGGAAATGTGCAATATCGCGTACAATATCGGTTTGTCGTATATGAATCACACAACGTACTATATTTATTAATGAAGTGAGCTACACATTCCATTTGATTTGTCATTTACGTGCGTTAATCCTTGAAGTAGTACGAACGTATGCATTTTTGAAAATGAAAATGACAGTCAGCATGTATACTGTAGTTACACATGCGGTAAATAATGATATATGAATGATAATATGTATATGAAAACGAAGCACACGACGTGCTCCACCCAGTGTGATAGTTGGATATATATTTAAAGTCACTTTTCATGGTGTAATGTGAGTTTAATTGCCAAAAACAAAAACAAACTCTGGTCGAAATGGAGAAATGGCACTCAGTTCACACTTATGTTTCCTCTGACGTTCGATTGCTATCGGCGCTCTGTTAAAAGACAAATCCCGTCACTCTATTTTTGTATTCTGCCTGTATCTCTTCAGCAGCAAACATTCTTAAACCTGTACCATGGTTGAATCGACCTCAAACAAGTCTGTGAAGAAGACGAAAGTTGTAGCTAGTCATCCTAAGACAATGGATATGATAGTTGAAGCTATTCAGGCACTGAAAGACCGGAAAGGGACATCAGTACAAGCAATCAAGTCATACATTTTGACTCACCATTCTACTGTCAGCCCGGCTCATATCACATCCAGTCTACGCCGTGCAATTAAATCCGGCATCGAGTCTGGGTTGTTAGTTCGTCCCAAAGATTCTAATGCTAATGGCGTAAATGGTCGTCTCAGAATCGGCAAGCTCCCAGAGAAGCCAAAAAAGAAGGCAGTAACCAAGAAAGCTGTACCAAAGAAAACGTCGACCAAGAAGCCAACACTGAAAGACAAGAAACCCAAGGACAAGAAGGTTACGAAAAAGCCAAAGTCGGACAAGAAGGTTACGAAAAAGCCAAAGTCGGACAAGAAACCACAAGCTAAAAATACCGCCACAAAGAAATCAGAGAAAACTACCACTAAAAAGCCGGCTCAAAAGAAAACACCCAAAAAGGCTTCAAAACCAAAGAAGCCGACAACAAAGAAACACACCACCAAAAAATAAAATGATGTACTTCGCTGCATCCAAACCAAACGGCCCTTTTCAGGGCCACCACATCCTCCAAAAAGAGAACTACCGAAAACAGTACGTGTGTCTGTATGACTGTATGTCTCTGTGTATGTATGTATTTTTTTTTTGCGTCAAACGTGAGTAATCCTAGAAATATACCGTGGCAAAATCCATTGTTTACTACTGTAATTAAAAATACATAAATAAATAAATAAATAAATAAATGATAGATAATATATCTACCTACATTCGTGGTTTCACATGTTACGTGATCGCATTCTGATGAATGTACCGAGAGAGGGCGCCCCCATGACAGGTGGTTTGTAAAACGTTATACGCCCATTTATATATGCACTGATTTAAGCGGGACGACAGCGCCTTCATGCGACATTGTTTCGAATATTGTTGTTGTTTACGTGACTGGTTTGGACAAGCTTCAGTACAAATCGGGATTCTGACAAGGTTACGCTCAGCCAATAAGAATTCGTTAATTTCGACCAATCACGGCCACCATATACCGGCCAATCACAATATTAATTCATTCACCAATCAGCTGGCGTGAAGCGCCGGCTAATAGAGTATAAAAATAGAGACTGCACCTTTCAAACATATTCTACTTTATTCTGACATCGAAAAAAGTACTCGTACTCTGTACTCGACATGGCACGTACCAAGCAAACAGCACGTAAATCTACTGGTGGAAAAGCGCCACGAAAACAATTGGCAACAAAGGCTGCTCGCAAGAGCGCACCTGCTACTGGCGGAGTGAAGAAACCACATCGTTACAGGCCTGGCACCGTCGCTCTTCGTGAGATCCGCCGTTACCAGAAAAGTACAGAGCTCCTGATCCGAAAGCTGCCATTCCAGCGTCTGGTTCGAGAAATTGCGCAAGATTTCAAGACCGACCTTCGATTCCAGAGCTCCGCCGTGATGGCCCTACAAGAAGCCAGCGAGGCATACCTAGTAGGTCTTTTCGAAGACACCAACCTGTGTGCCATTCACGCCAAACGTGTAACCATCATGCCCAAAGATATCCAACTTGCCCGTCGCATCCGCGGTGAGCGAGCATAAGTCGTATGCCTAGCATACACAAACCAAAACGGCCCTTTTCAGGGCCACCACATCCTCCAAAAAGAGAACTACCGTCAAATGAACGCACCTATACCACATTATCACGATCACAAATAAATAAATACATACATACATACATACATACATACAGCCACTTACACATAAAGTAAGTGCGTGTCAGTTTGTTCTGACGATAGCAATTATCTCACGTCCTTTGTTTCTTTCTAACCAATACCATATGTGAAGGTGTTAAGGAGACAGGGTTGGACCAGCTGCGAGTGCGAAACAATGGAAAATTATGTAATAATGTGTGGATTGGTGACGCCAACAACGGCACGTATTTATTTTTGCGAGACATTGTCCTAAAATAACCGAAATCATTTTTGAAACGAAAACTAAGGGTATTGTTTTGTAGAATAATTTCACATGACCGTTCACATTCTTAAAATTGCTTCGTACTTTGCCCGATGTTGTTTTTACGACCAAGCGCCGAGTACAATGCTACAAGGGGCAAGGTACGATCCACAGCACTCTTACGCACCTTGAACGGGAAATGTGCAATATCGCGTACAATATCGGTTTGTCGTATATGAATCACACAACGTACTATATTTATTAATGAAGTGAGCTACACATTCCATTTGATTTGTCATTTACGTGCGTTAATCCTTGAAGTAGTACGAACGTATGCATTTTTGAAAATGAAAATGACAGTCAGCATGTATACTGTAGTTACACATGCGGTAAATAATGATATATGAATGATAATATGTATATGAAAACGAAGCACACGACGTGCTCCACCCAGTGTGATAGTTGGATATATATTTAAAGTCACTTTTCATGGTGTAATGTGAGTTTAATTGCCAAAAACAAAAACAAACTCTGGTCGAAATGGAGAAATGGCACTCAGTTCACACTTATGTTTCCTCTGACGTTCGATTGCTATCGGCGCTCTGTTAAAAGACAAATCCCGTCACTCTATTTTTGTATTCTGCCTGTATCTCTTCAGCAGCAAACATTCTTAAACCTGTACCATGGTTGAATCGACCTCAAACAAGTCTGTGAAGAAGACGAAAGTTGTAGCTAGTCATCCTAAGACAATGGATATGATAGTTGAAGCTATTCAGGCACTGAAAGACCGGAAAGGGACATCAGTACAAGCAATCAAGTCATACATTTTGACTCACCATTCTACTGTCAGCCCGGCTCATATCACATCCAGTCTACGCCGTGCAATTAAATCCGGCATCGAGTCTGGGTTGTTAGTTCGTCCCAAAGATTCTAATGCTAATGGCGTAAATGGTCGTCTCAGAATCGGCAAGCTCCCAGAGAAGCCAAAAAAGAAGGCAGTAACCAAGAAAGCTGTACCAAAGAAAACGTCGACCAAGAAGCCAACACTGAAAGACAAGAAACCCAAGGACAAGAAGGTTACGAAAAAGCCAAAGTCGGACAAGAAGGTTACGAAAAAGCCAAAGTCGGACAAGAAACCACAAGCTAAAAATACCGCCACAAAGAAATCAGAGAAAACTACCACTAAAAAGCCGGCTCAAAAGAAAACACCCAAAAAGGCTTCAAAACCAAAGAAGCCGACAACAAAGAAACACACCACCAAAAAATAAAATGATGTACTTCGCTGCATCCAAACCAAACGGCCCTTTTCAGGGCCACCACATCCTCCAAAAAGAGAACTACCGAAAACAGTACGTGTGTCTGTATGACTGTATGTCTCTGTGTATGTATGTATTTTTTTTTTGCGTCAAACGTGAGTAATCCTAGAAATATACCGTGGCAAAATCCATTGTTTACTACTGTAATTAAAAATACATAAATAAATAAATAAATAAATAAATGATAGATAATATATCTACCTACATTCGTGGTTTCACATGTTACGTGATCGCATTCTGATGAATGTACCGAGAGAGGGCGCCCCCATGACAGGTGGTTTGTAAAACGTTATACGCCCATTTATATATGCACTGATTTAAGCGGGACGACAGCGCCTTCATGCGACATTGTTTCGAATATTGTTGTTGTTTACGTGACTGGTTTGGACAAGCTTCAGTACAAATCGGGATTCTGACAAGGTTACGCTCAGCCAATAAGAATTCGTTAATTTCGACCAATCACGGCCACCATATACCGGCCAATCACAATATTAATTCATTCACCAATCAGCTGGCGTGAAGCGCCGGCTAATAGAGTATAAAAATAGAGACTGCACCTTTCAAACATATTCTACTTTATTCTGACATCGAAAAAAGTACTCGTACTCTGTACTCGACATGGCACGTACCAAGCAAACAGCACGTAAATCTACTGGTGGAAAAGCGCCACGAAAACAATTGGCAACAAAGGCTGCTCGCAAGAGCGCACCTGCTACTGGCGGAGTGAAGAAACCACATCGTTACAGGCCTGGCACCGTCGCTCTTCGTGAGATCCGCCGTTACCAGAAAAGTACAGAGCTCCTGATCCGAAAGCTGCCATTCCAGCGTCTGGTTCGAGAAATTGCGCAAGATTTCAAGACCGACCTTCGATTCCAGAGCTCCGCCGTGATGGCCCTACAAGAAGCCAGCGAGGCATACCTAGTAGGTCTTTTCGAAGACACCAACCTGTGTGCCATTCACGCCAAACGTGTAACCATCATGCCCAAAGATATCCAACTTGCCCGTCGCATCCGCGGTGAGCGAGCATAAGTCGTATGCCTAGCATACACAAACCAAAACGGCCCTTTTCAGGGCCACCACATCCTCCAAAAAGAGAACTACCGTCAAATGAACGCACCTATACCACATTATCACGATCACAAATAAATAAATAATACATACATACATACATACATACAGCCACTTACACATAAAGTAAGTGCGTGTCAGTTTGTTCTGACGATAGCAATTATCTCACGTCCTTTGTTTCTTTCTAACCAATACCATATGTGAAGGTGTTAAGGAGACAGGGTTGGACCAGCTGCGAGTGCGAAACAATGGAAAATTATGTAATAATGTGTGGATTGGTGACGCCAACAACGGCACGTATTTATTTTTGCGAGACATTGTCCTAAAATAACCGAAATCATTTTTGAAACGAAAACTAAGGGTATTGTTTTGTAGAATAATTTCACACCGTTCACATTCTTAAAATTGCTTCGTACTTTGCCCGATGTTGTTTTTACGACCAAGCGCCGAGTACAATGCTACAAGGGGCAAGGTACGATCCACAGCACTCTTACGCACCTTGAACGGGAAATGTGCAATATCGCGTACAATATCGGTTTGTCGTATATGAATCACACAACGTACTATATTTATTAATGAAGTGAGCTACACATTCCATTTGATTTGTCATTTACGTGCGTTAATCCTTGAAGTAGTACGAACGTATGCATTTTTGAAAATGAAAATGACAGTCAGCATGTATACTGTAGTTACACATGCGGTAAATAATGATATATGAATGATAATATGTATATGAAAACGAAGCACACGACGTGCTCCACCCAGTGTGATAGTTGGATATATATTTAAAGTCACTTTTCATGGTGTAATGTGAGTTTAATTGCCAAAAACAAAAACAAACTCTGGTCGAAATGGAGAAATGGCACTCAGTTCACACTTATGTTTCCTCTGACGTTCGATTGCTATCGGCGCTCTGTTAAAAGACAAATCCCGTCACTCTATTTTTGTATTCTGCCTGTATCTCTTCAGCAGCAAACATTCTTAAACCTGTACCATGGTTGAATCGACCTCAAACAAGTCTGTGAAGAAGACGAAAGTTGTAGCTAGTCATCCTAAGACAATGGATATGATAGTTGAAGCTATTCAGGCACTGAAAGACCGGAAAGGGACATCAGTACAAGCAATCAAGTCATACATTTTGACTCACCATTCTACTGTCAGCCCGGCTCATATCACATCCAGTCTACGCCGTGCAATTAAATCCGGCATCGAGTCTGGGTTGTTAGTTCGTCCCAAAGATTCAAATGCTAATGGCGTAAATGGTCGTCTCAGAATCGGCAAGCTCCCAGAGAAGCCAAAAAAGAAGGCAGTAACCAAGAAAGCTGTACCAAAGAAAACGTCGACCAAGAAGCCAACACTGAAAGACAAGAAACCCAAGGACAAGAAGGTTACGAAAAAGCCAAAGTCGGACAAGAAGGTTACGAAAAAGCCAAAGTCGGACAAGAAACCACAAGCTAAAAATACCGCCACAAAGAAATCAGAGAAAACTACCACTAAAAAGCCGGCTCAAAAGAAAACACCCAAAAAGGCTTCAAAACCAAAGAAGCCGACAACAAAGAAACACACCACCAAAAAATAAAATGATGTACTTCGCTGCATCCAAACCAAACGGCCCTTTTCAGGGCCACCACATCCTCCAAAAAGAGAACTACCGAAAACAGTACGTGTGTCTGTATGACTGTATGTCTCTGTGTATGTATGTATTTTTTTTTTGCGTCAAACGTGAGTAATCCTAGAAATATACCGTGGCAAAATCCATTGTTTACTACTGTAATTAAAAATACATAAATAAATAAATAAATAAATAAATGATAGATAATATATCTACCTACATTCGTGGTTTCACATGTTACGTGATCGCATTCTGATGAATGTACCGAGAGAGGGCGCCCCCATGACAGGTGGTTTGTAAAACGTTATACGCCCATTTATATATGCACTGATTTAAGCGGGACGACAGCGCCTTCATGCGACATTGTTTCGAATATTGTTGTTGTTTACGTGACTGGTTTGGACAAGCTTCAGTACAAATCGGGATTCTGACAAGGTTACGCTCAGCCAATAAGAATTCGTTAATTTCGACCAATCACGGCCACCATATACCGGCCAATCACAATATTAATTCATTCACCAATCAGCTGGCGTGAAGCGCCGGCTAATAGAGTATAAAAATAGAGACTGCACCTTTCAAACATATTCTACTTTATTCTGACATCGAAAAAAGTACTCGTACTCTGTACTCGACATGGCACGTACCAAGCAAACAGCACGTAAATCTACTGGTGGAAAAGCGCCACGAAAACAATTGGCAACAAAGGCTGCTCGCAAGAGCGCACCTGCTACTGGCGGAGTGAAGAAACCACATCGTTACAGGCCTGGCACCGTCGCTCTTCGTGAGATCCGCCGTTACCAGAAAAGTACAGAGCTCCTGATCCGAAAGCTGCCATTCCAGCGTCTGGTTCGAGAAATTGCGCAAGATTTCAAGACCGACCTTCGATTCCAGAGCTCCGCCGTGATGGCCCTACAAGAAGCCAGCGAGGCATACCTAGTAGGTCTTTTCGAAGACACCAACCTGTGTGCCATTCACGCCAAACGTGTAACCATCATGCCCAAAGATATCCAACTTGCCCGTCGCATCCGCGGTGAGCGAGCATAAGTCGTATGCCTAGCATACACAAACCAAAACGGCCCTTTTCAGGGCCACCACATCCTCCAAAAAGAGAACTACCGTCAAATGAACGCACCTATACCACATTATCACGATCACAAATAAATAAATACATACATACATACATACAGCCACTTACACATAAAGTAAGTGCGTGTCAGTTTGTTCTGACGATAGCAATTATCTCACGTCCTTTGTTTCTTTCTAACCAATACCATATGTGAAGGTGTTAAGGAGACAGGGTTGGACCAGCTGCGAGTGCGAAACAATGGAAAATTATGTAATAATGTGTGGATTGGTGACGCCAACAACGGCACGTATTTATTTTTGCGAGACATTGTCCTAAAATAACCGAAATCATTTTTGAAACGAAAACTAAGGGTATTGTTTTGTAGAATAATTTCACATGACCGTTCACATTCTTAAAATTGCTTCGTACTTTGCCCGATGTTGTTTTTACGACCAAGCGCCGAGTACAATGCTACAAGGGGCAAGGTACGATCCACAGCACTCTTACGCACCTTGAACGGGAAATGTGCAATATCGCGTACAATATCGGTTTGTCGTATATGAATCACACAACGTACTATATTTATTAATGAAGTGAGCTACACATTCCATTTGATTTGTCATTTACGTGCGTTAATCCTTGAAGTAGTACGAACGTATGCATTTTTGAAAATGAAAATGACAGTCAGCATGTATACTGTAGTTACACATGCGGTAAATAATGATATATGAATGATAATATGTATATGAAAACGAAGCACACGACGTGCTCCACCCAGTGTGATAGTTGGATATATATTTAAAGTCACTTTTCATGGTGTAATGTGAGTTTAATTGCCAAAAACAAAAACAAACTCTGGTCGAAATGGAGAAATGGCACTCAGTTCACACTTATGTTTCCTCTGACGTTCGATTGCTATCGGCGCTCTGTTAAAAGACAAATCCCGTCACTCTATTTTTGTATTCTGCCTGTATCTCTTCAGCAGCAAACATTCTTAAACCTGTACCATGGTTGAATCGACCTCAAACAAGTCTGTGAAGAAGACGAAAGTTGTAGCTAGTCATCCTAAGACAATGGATATGATAGTTGAAGCTATTCAGGCACTGAAAGACCGGAAAGGGACATCAGTACAAGCAATCAAGTCATACATTTTGACTCACCATTCTACTGTCAGCCCGGCTCATATCACATCCAGTCTACGCCGTGCAATTAAATCCGGCATCGAGTCTGGGTTGTTAGTTCGTCCCAAAGATTCTAATGCTAATGGCGTAAATGGTCGTCTCAGAATCGGCAAGCTCCCAGAGAAGCCAAAAAAGAAGGCAGTAACCAAGAAAGCTGTACCAAAGAAAACGTCGACCAAGAAGCCAACACTGAAAGACAAGAAACCCAAGGACAAGAAGGTTACGAAAAAGCCAAAGTCGGACAAGAAGGTTACGAAAAAGCCAAAGTCGGACAAGAAACCACAAGCTAAAAATACCGCCACAAAGAAATCAGAGAAAACTACCACTAAAAAGCCGGCTCAAAAGAAAACACCCAAAAAGGCTTCAAAACCAAAGAAGCCGACAACAAAGAAACACACCACCAAAAAATAAAATGATGTACTTCGCTGCATCCAAACCAAACGGCCCTTTTCAGGGCCACCACATCCTCCAAAAAGAGAACTACCGAAAACAGTACGTGTGTCTGTATGACTGTATGTCTCTGTGTATGTATGTATTTTTTTTTTGCGTCAAACGTGAGTAATCCTAGAAATATACCGTGGCAAAATCCATTGTTTACTACTGTAATTAAAAATACATAAATAAATAAATAAATAAATAAATGATAGATAATATATCTACCTACATTCGTGGTTTCACATGTTACGTGATCGCATTCTGATGAATGTACCGAGAGAGGGCGCCCCCATGACAGGTGGTTTGTAAAACGTTATACGCCCATTTATATATGCACTGATTTAAGCGGGACGACAGCGCCTTCATGCGACATTGTTTCGAATATTGTTGTTGTTTACGTGACTGGTTTGGACAAGCTTCAGTACAAATCGGGATTCTGACAAGGTTACGCTCAGCCAATAAGAATTCGTTAATTTCGACCAATCACGGCCACCATATACCGGCCAATCACAATATTAATTCATTCACCAATCAGCTGGCGTGAAGCGCCGGCTAATAGAGTATAAAAATAGAGACTGCACCTTTCAAACATATTCTACTTTATTCTGACATCGAAAAAAGTACTCGTACTCTGTACTCGACATGGCACGTACCAAGCAAACAGCACGTAAATCTACTGGTGGAAAAGCGCCACGAAAACAATTGGCAACAAAGGCTGCTCGCAAGAGCGCACCTGCTACTGGCGGAGTGAAGAAACCACATCGTTACAGGCCTGGCACCGTCGCTCTTCGTGAGATCCGCCGTTACCAGAAAAGTACAGAGCTCCTGATCCGAAAGCTGCCATTCCAGCGTCTGGTTCGAGAAATTGCGCAAGATTTCAAGACCGACCTTCGATTCCAGAGCTCCGCCGTGATGGCCCTACAAGAAGCCAGCGAGGCATACCTAGTAGGTCTTTTCGAAGACACCAACCTGTGTGCCATTCACGCCAAACGTGTAACCATCATGCCCAAAGATATCCAACTTGCCCGTCGCATCCGCGGTGAGCGAGCATAAGTCGTATGCCTAGCATACACAAACCAAAACGGCCCTTTTCAGGGCCACCACATCCTCCAAAAAGAGAACTACCGTCAAATGAACGCACCTATACCACATTATCACGATCACAAATAAATAAATACATACATACATACATACATACAGCCACTTACACATAAAGTAAGTGCGTGTCAGTTTGTTCTGACGATAGCAATTATCTCACGTCCTTTGTTTCTTTCTAACCAATACCATATGTGAAGGTGTTAAGGAGACAGGGTTGGACCAGCTGCGAGTGCGAAACAATGGAAAATTATGTAATAATGTGTGGATTGGTGACGCCAACAACGGCACGTATTTATTTTTGCGAGACATTGTCCTAAAATAACCGAAATCATTTTTGAAACGAAAACTAAGGGTATTGTTTTGTAGAATAATTTCACATGACCGTTCACATTCTTAAAATTGCTTCGTACTTTGCCCGATGTTGTTTTTACGACCAAGCGCCGAGTACAATGCTACAAGGGGCAAGGTACGATCCACAGCACTCTTACGCACCTTGAACGGGAAATGTGCAATATCGCGTACAATATCGGTTTGTCGTATATGAATCACACAACGTACTATATTTATTAATGAAGTGAGCTACACATTCCATTTGATTTGTCATTTACGTGCGTTAATCCTTGAAGTAGTACGAACGTATGCATTTTTGAAAATGAAAATGACAGTCAGCATGTATACTGTAGTTACACATGCGGTAAATAATGATATATGAATGATAATATGTATATGAAAACGAAGCACACGACGTGCTCCACCCAGTGTGATAGTTGGATATATATTTAAAGTCACTTTTCATGGTGTAATGTGAGTTTAATTGCCAAAAACAAAAACAAACTCTGGTCGAAATGGAGAAATGGCACTCAGTTCACACTTATGTTTCCTCTGACGTTCGATTGCTATCGGCGCTCTGTTAAAAGACAAATCCCGTCACTCTATTTTTGTATTCTGCCTGTATCTCTTCAGCAGCAAACATTCTTAAACCTGTACCATGGTTGAATCGACCTCAAACAAGTCTGTGAAGAAGACGAAAGTTGTAGCTAGTCATCCTAAGACAATGGATATGATAGTTGAAGCTATTCAGGCACTGAAAGACCGGAAAGGGACATCAGTACAAGCAATCAAGTCATACATTTTGACTCACCATTCTACTGTCAGCCCGGCTCATATCACATCCAGTCTACGCCGTGCAATTAAATCCGGCATCGAGTCTGGGTTGTTAGTTCGTCCCAAAGATTCTAATGCTAATGGCGTAAATGGTCGTCTCAGAATCGGCAAGCTCCCAGAGAAGCCAAAAAAGAAGGCAGTAACCAAGAAAGCTGTACCAAAGAAAACGTCGACCAAGAAGCCAACACTGAAAGACAAGAAACCCAAGGACAAGAAGGTTACGAAAAAGCCAAAGTCGGACAAGAAGGTTACGAAAAAGCCAAAGTCGGACAAGAAACCACAAGCTAAAAATACCGCCACAAAGAAATCAGAGAAAACTACCACTAAAAAGCCGGCTCAAAAGAAAACACCCAAAAAGGCTTCAAAACCAAAGAAGCCGACAACAAAGAAACACACCACCAAAAAATAAAATGATGTACTTCGCTGCATCCAAACCAAACGGCCCTTTTCAGGGCCACCACATCCTCCAAAAAGAGAACTACCGAAAACAGTACGTGTGTCTGTATGACTGTATGTCTCTGTGTATGTATGTATTTTTTTTTTGCGTCAAACGTGAGTAATCCTAGAAATATACCGTGGCAAAATCCATTGTTTACTACTGTAATTAAAAATACATAAATAAATAAATAAATAAATAAATGATAGATAATATATCTACCTACATTCGTGGTTTCACATGTTACGTGATCGCATTCTGATGAATGTACCGAGAGAGGGCGCCCCCATGACAGGTGGTTTGTAAAACGTTATACGCCCATTTATATATGCACTGATTTAAGCGGGACGACAGCGCCTTCATGCGACATTGTTTCGAATATTGTTGTTGTTTACGTGACTGGTTTGGACAAGCTTCAGTACAAATCGGGATTCTGACAAGGTTACGCTCAGCCAATAAGAATTCGTTAATTTCGACCAATCACGGCCACCATATACCGGCCAATCACAATATTAATTCATTCACCAATCAGCTGGCGTGAAGCGCCGGCTAATAGAGTATAAAAATAGAGACTGCACCTTTCAAACATATTCTACTTTATTCTGACATCGAAAAAAGTACTCGTACTCTGTACTCGACATGGCACGTACCAAGCAAACAGCACGTAAATCTACTGGTGGAAAAGCGCCACGAAAACAATTGGCAACAAAGGCTGCTCGCAAGAGCGCACCTGCTACTGGCGGAGTGAAGAAACCACATCGTTACAGGCCTGGCACCGTCGCTCTTCGTGAGATCCGCCGTTACCAGAAAAGTACAGAGCTCCTGATCCGAAAGCTGCCATTCCAGCGTCTGGTTCGAGAAATTGCGCAAGATTTCAAGACCGACCTTCGATTCCAGAGCTCCGCCGTGATGGCCCTACAAGAAGCCAGCGAGGCATACCTAGTAGGTCTTTTCGAAGACACCAACCTGTGTGCCATTCACGCCAAACGTGTAACCATCATGCCCAAAGATATCCAACTTGCCCGTCGCATCCGCGGTGAGCGAGCATAAGTCGTATGCCTAGCATACACAAACCAAAACGGCCCTTTTCAGGGCCACCACATCCTCCAAAAAGAGAACTACCGTCAAATGAACGCACCTATACCACATTATCACGATCACAAATAAATAAATACATACATACATACATACAGCCACTTACACATAAAGTAAGTGCGTGTCAGTTTGTTCTGACGATAGCAATTATCTCACGTCCTTTGTTTCTTTCTAACCAATACCATATGTGAAGGTGTTAAGGAGACAGGGTTGGACCAGCTGCGAGTGCGAAACAATGGAAAATTATGTAATAATGTGTGGATTGGTGACGCCAACAACGGCACGTATTTATTTTTGCGAGACATTGTCCTAAAATAACCGAAATCATTTTTGAAACGAAAACTAAGGGTATTGTTTTGTAGAATAATTTCACATGACCGTTCACATTCTTAAAATTGCTTCGTACTTTGCCCGATGTTGTTTTTACGACCAAGCGCCGAGTACAATGCTACAAGGGGCAAGGTACGATCCACAGCACTCTTACGCACCTTGAACGGGAAATGTGCAATATCGCGTACAATATCGGTTTGTCGTATATGAATCACACAACGTACTATATTTATTAATGAAGTGAGCTACACATTCCATTTGATTTGTCATTTACGTGCGTTAATCCTTGAAGTAGTACGAACGTATGCATTTTTGAAAATGAAAATGACAGTCAGCATGTATACTGTAGTTACACATGCGGTAAATAATGATATATGAATGATAATATGTATATGAAAACGAAGCACACGACGTGCTCCACCCAGTGTGATAGTTGGATATATATTTAAAGTCACTTTTCATGGTGTAATGTGAGTTTAATTGCCAAAAACAAAAACAAACTCTGGTCGAAATGGAGAAATGGCACTCAGTTCACACTTATGTTTCCTCTGACGTTCGATTGCTATCGGCGCTCTGTTAAAAGACAAATCCCGTCACTCTATTTTTGTATTCTGCCTGTATCTCTTCAGCAGCAAACATTCTTAAACCTGTACCATGGTTGAATCGACCTCAAACAAGTCTGTGAAGAAGACGAAAGTTGTAGCTAGTCATCCTAAGACAATGGATATGATAGTTGAAGCTATTCAGGCACTGAAAGACCGGAAAGGGACATCAGTACAAGCAATCAAGTCATACATTTTGACTCACCATTCTACTGTCAGCCCGGCTCATATCACATCCAGTCTACGCCGTGCAATTAAATCCGGCATCGAGTCTGGGTTGTTAGTTCGTCCCAAAGATTCTAATGCTAATGGCGTAAATGGTCGTCTCAGAATCGGCAAGCTCCCAGAGAAGCCAAAAAAGAAGGCAGTAACCAAGAAAGCTGTACCAAAGAAAACGTCGACCAAGAAGCCAACACTGAAAGACAAGAAACCCAAGGACAAGAAGGTTACGAAAAAGCCAAAGTCGGACAAGAAGGTTACGAAAAAGCCAAAGTCGGACAAGAAACCACAAGCTAAAAATACCGCCACAAAGAAATCAGAGAAAACTACCACTAAAAAGCCGGCTCAAAAGAAAACACCCAAAAAGGCTTCAAAACCAAAGAAGCCGACAACAAAGAAACACACCACCAAAAAATAAAATGATGTACTTCGCTGCATCCAAACCAAACGGCCCTTTTCAGGGCCACCACATCCTCCAAAAAGAGAACTACCGAAAACAGTACGTGTGTCTGTATGACTGTATGTCTCTGTGTATGTATGTATTTTTTTTTTGCGTCAAACGTGAGTAATCCTAGAAATATACCGTGGCAAAATCCATTGTTTACTACTGTAATTAAAAATACATAAATAAATAAATAAATAAATAAATAAATGATAGATAATATATCTACCTACATTCGTGGTTTCACATGTTACGTGATCGCATTCTGATGAATGTACCGAGAGAGGGCGCCCCCATGACAGGTGGTTTGTAAAACGTTATACGCCCATTTATATATGCACTGATTTAAGCGGGACGACAGCGCCTTCATGCGACATTGTTTCGAATATTGTTGTTGTTTACGTGACTGGTTTGGACAAGCTTCAGTACAAATCGGGATTCTGACAAGGTTACGCTCAGCCAATAAGAATTCGTTAATTTCGACCAATCACGGCCACCATATACCGGCCAATCACAATATTAATTCATTCACCAATCAGCTGGCGTGAAGCGCCGGCTAATAGAGTATAAAAATAGAGACTGCACCTTTCAAACATATTCTACTTTATTCTGACATCGAAAAAAGTACTCGTACTCTGTACTCGACATGGCACGTACCAAGCAAACAGCACGTAAATCTACTGGTGGAAAAGCGCCACGAAAACAATTGGCAACAAAGGCTGCTCGCAAGAGCGCACCTGCTACTGGCGGAGTGAAGAAACCACATCGTTACAGGCCTGGCACCGTCGCTCTTCGTGAGATCCGCCGTTACCAGAAAAGTACAGAGCTCCTGATCCGAAAGCTGCCATTCCAGCGTCTGGTTCGAGAAATTGCGCAAGATTTCAAGACCGACCTTCGATTCCAGAGCTCCGCCGTGATGGCCCTACAAGAAGCCAGCGAGGCATACCTAGTAGGTCTTTTCGAAGACACCAACCTGTGTGCCATTCACGCCAAACGTGTAACCATCATGCCCAAAGATATCCAACTTGCCCGTCGCATCCGCGGTGAGCGAGCATAAGTCGTATGCCTAGCATACACAAACCAAAACGGCCCTTTTCAGGGCCACCACATCCTCCAAAAAGAGAACTACCGTCAAATGAACGCACCTATACCACATTATCACGATCACAAATAAATAAATACATACATACATACATACAGCCACTTACACATAAAGTAAGTGCGTGTCAGTTTGTTCTGATGATAGCAATTATCTCACGTCCTTTGTTTCTTTCTAACCAATACCATATGTGAAGGTGTTAAGGAGACAGGGTTGGACCAGCTGCGAGTGCGAAACAATGGAAAATTATGTAATAATGTGTGGATTGGTGACGCCAACAACGGCACGTATTTATTTTTGCGAGACATTGTCCTAAAATAACCGAAATCATTTTTGAAACGAAAACTAAGGGTATTGTTTTGTAGAATAATTTCACATGACCGTTCACATTCTTAAAATTGCTTCGTACTTTGCCCGATGTTGTTTTTACGACCAAGCGCCGAGTACAATGCTACAAGGGGCAAGGTACGATCCACAGCACTCTTACGCACCTTGAACGGGAAATGTGCAATATCGCGTACAATATCGGTTTGTCGTATATGAATCACACAACGTACTATATTTATTAATGAAGTGAGCTACACATTCCATTTGATTTGTCATTTACGTGCGTTAATCCTTGAAGTAGTACGAACGTATGCATTTTTGAAAATGAAAATGACAGTCAGCATGTATACTGTAGTTACACATGCGGTAAATAATGATATATGAATGATAATATGTATATGAAAACGAAGCACACGACGTGCTCCACCCAGTGTGATAGTTGGATATATATTTAAAGTCACTTTTCATGGTGTAATGTGAGTTTAATTGCCAAAAACAAAAACAAACTCTGGTCGAAATGGAGAAATGGCACTCAGTTCACACTTATGTTTCCTCTGACGTTCGATTGCTATCGGCGCTCTGTTAAAAGACAAATCCCGTCACTCTATTTTTGTATTCTGCCTGTATCTCTTCAGCAGCAAACATTCTTAAACCTGTACCATGGTTGAATCGACCTCAAACAAGTCTGTGAAGAAGACGAAAGTTGTAGCTAGTCATCCTAAGACAATGGATATGATAGTTGAAGCTATTCAGGCACTGAAAGACCGGAAAGGGACATCAGTACAAGCAATCAAGTCATACATTTTGACTCACCATTCTACTGTCAGCCCGGCTCATATCACATCCAGTCTACGCCGTGCAATTAAATCCGGCATCGAGTCTGGGTTGTTAGTTCGTCCCAAAGATTCTAATGCTAATGGCGTAAATGGTCGTCTCAGAATCGGCAAGCTCCCAGAGAAGCCAAAAAAGAAGGCAGTAACCAAGAAAGCTGTACCAAAGAAAACGTCGACCAAGAAGCCAACACTGAAAGACAAGAAACCCAAGGACAAGAAGGTTACGAAAAAGCCAAAGTCGGACAAGAAGGTTACGAAAAAGCCAAAGTCGGACAAGAAACCACAAGCTAAAAATACCGCCACAAAGAAATCAGAGAAAACTACCACTAAAAAGCCGGCTCAAAAGAAAACACCCAAAAAGGCTTCAAAACCAAAGAAGCCGACAACAAAGAAACACACCACCAAAAAATAAAATGATGTACTTCGCTGCATCCAAACCAAACGGCCCTTTTCAGGGCCACCACATCCTCCAAAAAGAGAACTACCGAAAACAGTACGTGTGTCTGTATGACTGTATGTCTCTGTGTATGTATGTATTTTTTTTTTGCGTCAAACGTGAGTAATCCTAGAAATATACCGTGGCAAAATCCATTGTTTACTACTGTAATTAAAAATACATAAATAAATAAATAAATAAATAAATAAATGATAGATAATATATCTACCTACATTCGTGGTTTCACATGTTACGTGATCGCATTCTGATGAATGTACCGAGAGAGGGCGCCCCCATGACAGGTGGTTTGTAAAACGTTATACGCCCATTTATATATGCACTGATTTAAGCGGGACGACAGCGCCTTCATGCGACATTGTTTCGAATATTGTTGTTGTTTACGTGACTGGTTTGGACAAGCTTCAGTACAAATCGGGATTCTGACAAGGTTACGCTCAGCCAATAAGAATTCGTTAATTTCGACCAATCACGGCCACCATATACCGGCCAATCACAATATTAATTCATTCACCAATCAGCTGGCGTGAAGCGCCGGCTAATAGAGTATAAAAATAGAGACTGCACCTTTCAAACATATTCTACTTTATTCTGACATCGAAAAAAGTACTCGTACTCTGTACTCGACATGGCACGTACCAAGCAAACAGCACGTAAATCTACTGGTGGAAAAGCGCCACGAAAACAATTGGCAACAAAGGCTGCTCGCAAGAGCGCACCTGCTACTGGCGGAGTGAAGAAACCACATCGTTACAGGCCTGGCACCGTCGCTCTTCGTGAGATCCGCCGTTACCAGAAAAGTACAGAGCTCCTGATCCGAAAGCTGCCATTCCAGCGTCTGGTTCGAGAAATTGCGCAAGATTTCAAGACCGACCTTCGATTCCAGAGCTCCGCCGTGATGGCCCTACAAGAAGCCAGCGAGGCATACCTAGTAGGTCTTTTCGAAGACACCAACCTGTGTGCCATTCACGCCAAACGTGTAACCATCATGCCCAAAGATATCCAACTTGCCCGTCGCATCCGCGGTGAGCGAGCATAAGTCGTATGCCTAGCATACACAAACCAAAACGGCCCTTTTCAGGGCCACCACATCCTCCAAAAAGAGAACTACCGTCAAATGAACGCACCTATACCACATTATCACGATCACAAATAAATAAATACATACATACATACATACAGCCACTTACACATAAAGTAAGTGCGTGTCAGTTTGTTCTGACGATAGCAATTATCTCACGTCCTTTGTTTCTTTCTAACCAATACCATATGTGAAGGTGTTAAGGAGACAGGGTTGGACCAGCTGCGAGTGCGAAACAATGGAAAATTATGTAATAATGTGTGGATTGGTGACGCCAACAACGGCACGTATTTATTTTTGCGAGACATTGTCCTAAAATAACCGAAATCATTTTTGAAACGAAAACTAAGGGTATTGTTTTGTAGAATAATTTCACATGACCGTTCACATTCTTAAAATTGCTTCGTACTTTGCCCGATGTTGTTTTTACGACCAAGCGCCGAGTACAATGCTACAAGGGGCAAGGTACGATCCACAGCACTCTTACGCACCTTGAACGGGAAATGTGCAATATCGCGTACAATATCGGTTTGTCGTATATGAATCACACAACGTACTATATTTATTAATGAAGTGAGCTACACATTCCATTTGATTTGTCATTTACGTGCGTTAATCCTTGAAGTAGTACGAACGTATGCATTTTTGAAAATGAAAATGACAGTCAGCATGTATACTGTAGTTACACATGCGGTAAATAATGATATATGAATGATAATATGTATATGAAAACGAAGCACACGACGTGCTCCACCCAGTGTGATAGTTGGATATATATTTAAAGTCACTTTTCATGGTGTAATGTGAGTTTAATTGCCAAAAACAAAAACAAACTCTGGTCGAAATGGAGAAATGGCACTCAGTTCACACTTATGTTTCCTCTGACGTTCGATTGCTATCGGCGCTCTGTTAAAAGACAAATCCCGTCACTCTATTTTTGTATTCTGCCTGTATCTCTTCAGCAGCAAACATTCTTAAACCTGTACCATGGTTGAATCGACCTCAAACAAGTCTGTGAAGAAGACGAAAGTTGTAGCTAGTCATCCTAAGACAATGGATATGATAGTTGAAGCTATTCAGGCACTGAAAGACCGGAAAGGGACATCAGTACAAGCAATCAAGTCATACATTTTGACTCACCATTCTACTGTCAGCCCGGCTCATATCACATCCAGTCTACGCCGTGCAATTAAATCCGGCATCGAGTCTGGGTTGTTAGTTCGTCCCAAAGATTCTAATGCTAATGGCGTAAATGGTCGTCTCAGAATCGGCAAGCTCCCAGAGAAGCCAAAAAAGAAGGCAGTAACCAAGAAAGCTGTACCAAAGAAAACGTCGACCAAGAAGCCAACACTGAAAGACAAGAAACCCAAGGACAAGAAGGTTACGAAAAAGCCAAAGTCGGACAAGAAGGTTACGAAAAAGCCAAAGTCGGACAAGAAACCACAAGCTAAAAATACCGCCACAAAGAAATCAGAGAAAACTACCACTAAAAAGCCGGCTCAAAAGAAAACACCCAAAAAGGCTTCAAAACCAAAGAAGCCGACAACAAAGAAACACACCACCAAAAAATAAAATGATGTACTTCGCTGCATCCAAACCAAACGGCCCTTTTCAGGGCCACCACATCCTCCAAAAAGAGAACTACCGAAAACAGTACGTGTGTCTGTATGACTGTATGTCTCTGTGTATGTATGTATTTTTTTTTTGCGTCAAACGTGAGTAATCCTAGAAATATACCGTGGCAAAATCCATTGTTTACTACTGTAATTAAAAATACATAAATAAATAAATAAATAAATAAATAAATAAATGATAGATAATATATCTACCTACATTCGTGGTTTCACATGTTACGTGATCGCATTCTGATGAATGTACCGAGAGAGGGCGCCCCCATGACAGGTGGTTTGTAAAACGTTATACGCCCATTTATATATGCACTGATTTAAGCGGGACGACAGCGCCTTCATGCGACATTGTTTCGAATATTGTTGTTGTTTACGTGACTGGTTTGGACAAGCTTCAGTACAAATCGGGATTCTGACAAGGTTACGCTCAGCCAATAAGAATTCGTTAATTTCGACCAATCACGGCCACCATATACCGGCCAATCACAATATTAATTCATTCACCAATCAGCTGGCGTGAAGCGCCGGCTAATAGAGTATAAAAATAGAGACTGCACCTTTCAAACATATTCTACTTTATTCTGACATCGAAAAAAGTACTCGTACTCTGTACTCGACATGGCACGTACCAAGCAAACAGCACGTAAATCTACTGGTGGAAAAGCGCCACGAAAACAATTGGCAACAAAGGCTGCTCGCAAGAGCGCACCTGCTACTGGCGGAGTGAAGAAACCACATCGTTACAGGCCTGGCACCGTCGCTCTTCGTGAGATCCGCCGTTACCAGAAAAGTACAGAGCTCCTGATCCGAAAGCTGCCATTCCAGCGTCTGGTTCGAGAAATTGCGCAAGATTTCAAGACCGACCTTCGATTCCAGAGCTCCGCCGTGATGGCCCTACAAGAAGCCAGCGAGGCATACCTAGTAGGTCTTTTCGAAGACACCAACCTGTGTGCCATTCACGCCAAACGTGTAACCATCATGCCCAAAGATATCCAACTTGCCCGTCGCATCCGCGGTGAGCGAGCATAAGTCGTATGCCTAGCATACACAAACCAAAACGGCCCTTTTCAGGGCCACCACATCCTCCAAAAAGAGAACTACCGTCAAATGAACGCACCTATACCACATTATCACGATCACAAATAAATAAATACATACATACATACATACAGCCACTTACACATAAAGTAAGTGCGTGTCAGTTTGTTCTGACGATAGCAATTATCTCACGTCCTTTGTTTCTTTCTAACCAATACCATATGTGAAGGTGTTAAGGAGACAGGGTTGGACCAGCTGCGAGTGCGAAACAATGGAAAATTATGTAATAATGTGTGGATTGGTGACGCCAACAACGGCACGTATTTATTTTTGCGAGACATTGTCCTAAAATAACCGAAATCATTTTTGAAACGAAAACTAAGGGTATTGTTTTGTAGAATAATTTCACATGACCGTTCACATTCTTAAAATTGCTTCGTACTTTGCCCGATGTTGTTTTTACGACCAAGCGCCGAGTACAATGCTACAAGGGGCAAGGTACGATCCACAGCACTCTTACGCACCTTGAACGGGAAATGTGCAATATCGCGTACAATATCGGTTTGTCGTATATGAATCACACAACGTACTATATTTATTAATGAAGTGAGCTACACATTCCATTTGATTTGTCATTTACGTGCGTTAATCCTTGAAGTAGTACGAACGTATGCATTTTTGAAAATGAAAATGACAGTCAGCATGTATACTGTAGTTACACATGCGGTAAATAATGATATATGAATGATAATATGTATATGAAAACGAAGCACACGACGTGCTCCACCCAGTGTGATAGTTGGATATATATTTAAAGTCACTTTTCATGGTGTAATGTGAGTTTAATTGCCAAAAACAAAAACAAACTCTGGTCGAAATGGAGAAATGGCACTCAGTTCACACTTATGTTTCCTCTGACGTTCGATTGCTATCGGCGCTCTGTTAAAAGACAAATCCCGTCACTCTATTTTTGTATTCTGCCTGTATCTCTTCAGCAGCAAACATTCTTAAACCTGTACCATGGTTGAATCGACCTCAAACAAGTCTGTGAAGAAGACGAAAGTTGTAGCTAGTCATCCTAAGACAATGGATATGATAGTTGAAGCTATTCAGGCACTGAAAGACCGGAAAGGGACATCAGTACAAGCAATCAAGTCATACATTTTGACTCACCATTCTACTGTCAGCCCGGCTCATATCACATCCAGTCTACGCCGTGCAATTAAATCCGGCATCGAGTCTGGGTTGTTAGTTCGTCCCAAAGATTCTAATGCTAATGGCGTAAATGGTCGTCTCAGAATCGGCAAGCTCCCAGAGAAGCCAAAAAAGAAGGCAGTAACCAAGAAAGCTGTACCAAAGAAAACGTCGACCAAGAAGCCAACACTGAAAGACAAGAAACCCAAGGACAAGAAGGTTACGAAAAAGCCAAAGTCGGACAAGAAGGTTACGAAAAAGCCAAAGTCGGACAAGAAACCACAAGCTAAAAATACCGCCACAAAGAAATCAGAGAAAACTACCACTAAAAAGCCGGCTCAAAAGAAAACACCCAAAAAGGCTTCAAAACCAAAGAAGCCGACAACAAAGAAACACACCACCAAAAAATAAAATGATGTACTTCGCTGCATCCAAACCAAACGGCCCTTTTCAGGGCCACCACATCCTCCAAAAAGAGAACTACCGAAAACAGTACGTGTGTCTGTATGACTGTATGTCTCTGTGTATGTATGTATTTTTTTTTTGCGTCAAACGTGAGTAATCCTAGAAATATACCGTGGCAAAATCCATTGTTTACTACTGTAATTAAAAATACATAAATAAATAAATAAATAAATAAATAAATGATAGATAATATATCTACCTACATTCGTGGTTTCACATGTTACGTGATCGCATTCTGATGAATGTACCGAGAGAGGGCGCCCCCATGACAGGTGGTTTGTAAAACGTTATACGCCCATTTATATATGCACTGATTTAAGCGGGACGACAGCGCCTTCATGCGACATTGTTTCGAATATTGTTGTTGTTTACGTGACTGGTTTGGACAAGCTTCAGTACAAATCGGGATTCTGACAAGGTTACGCTCAGCCAATAAGAATTCGTTAATTTCGACCAATCACGGCCACCATATACCGGCCAATCACAATATTAATTCATTCACCAATCAGCTGGCGTGAAGCGCCGGCTAATAGAGTATAAAAATAGAGACTGCACCTTTCAAACATATTCTACTTTATTCTGACATCGAAAAAAGTACTCGTACTCTGTACTCGACATGGCACGTACCAAGCAAACAGCACGTAAATCTACTGGTGGAAAAGCGCCACGAAAACAATTGGCAACAAAGGCTGCTCGCAAGAGCGCACCTGCTACTGGCGGAGTGAAGAAACCACATCGTTACAGGCCTGGCACCGTCGCTCTTCGTGAGATCCGCCGTTACCAGAAAAGTACAGAGCTCCTGATCCGAAAGCTGCCATTCCAGCGTCTGGTTCGAGAAATTGCGCAAGATTTCAAGACCGACCTTCGATTCCAGAGCTCCGCCGTGATGGCCCTACAAGAAGCCAGCGAGGCATACCTAGTAGGTCTTTTCGAAGACACCAACCTGTGTGCCATTCACGCCAAACGTGTAACCATCATGCCCAAAGATATCCAACTTGCCCGTCGCATCCGCGGTGAGCGAGCATAAGTCGTATGCCTAGCATACACAAACCAAAACGGCCCTTTTCAGGGCCACCACATCCTCCAAAAAGAGAACTACCGTCAAATGAACGCACCTATACCACATTATCACGATCACAAATAAATAAATACATACATACATACATACAGCCACTTACACATAAAGTAAGTGCGTGTCAGTTTGTTCTGACGATAGCAATTATCTCACGTCCTTTGTTTCTTTCTAACCAATACCATATGTGAAGGTGTTAAGGAGACAGGGTTGGACCAGCTGCGAGTGCGAAACAATGGAAAATTATGTAATAATGTGTGGATTGGTGACGCCAACAACGGCACGTATTTATTTTTGCGAGACATTGTCCTAAAATAACCGAAATCATTTTTGAAACGAAAACTAAGGGTATTGTTTTGTAGAATAATTTCACATGACCGTTCACATTCTTAAAATTGCTTCGTACTTTGCCCGATGTTGTTTTTACGACCAAGCGCCGAGTACAATGCTACAAGGGGCAAGGTACGATCCACAGCACTCTTACGCACCTTGAACGGGAAATGTGCAATATCGCGTACAATATCGGTTTGTCGTATATGAATCACACAACGTACTATATTTATTAATGAAGTGAGCTACACATTCCATTTGATTTGTCATTTACGTGCGTTAATCCTTGAAGTAGTACGAACGTATGCATTTTTGAAAATGAAAATGACAGTCAGCATGTATACTGTAGTTACACATGCGGTAAATAATGATATATGAATGATAATATGTATATGAAAACGAAGCACACGACGTGCTCCACCCAGTGTGATAGTTGGATATATATTTAAAGTCACTTTTCATGGTGTAATGTGAGTTTAATTGCCAAAAACAAAAACAAACTCTGGTCGAAATGGAGAAATGGCACTCAGTTCACACTTATGTTTCCTCTGACGTTCGATTGCTATCGGCGCTCTGTTAAAAGACAAATCCCGTCACTCTATTTTTGTATTCTGCCTGTATCTCTTCAGCAGCAAACATTCTTAAACCTGTACCATGGTTGAATCGACCTCAAACAAGTCTGTGAAGAAGACGAAAGTTGTAGCTAGTCATCCTAAGACAATGGATATGATAGTTGAAGCTATTCAGGCACTGAAAGACCGGAAAGGGACATCAGTACAAGCAATCAAGTCATACATTTTGACTCACCATTCTACTGTCAGCCCGGCTCATATCACATCCAGTCTACGCCGTGCAATTAAATCCGGCATCGAGTCTGGGTTGTTAGTTCGTCCCAAAGATTCTAATGCTAATGGCGTAAATGGTCGTCTCAGAATCGGCAAGCTCCCAGAGAAGCCAAAAAAGAAGGCAGTAACCAAGAAAGCTGTACCAAAGAAAACGTCGACCAAGAAGCCAACACTGAAAGACAAGAAACCCAAGGACAAGAAGGTTACGAAAAAGCCAAAGTCGGACAAGAAGGTTACGAAAAAGCCAAAGTCGGACAAGAAACCACAAGCTAAAAATACCGCCACAAAGAAATCAGAGAAAACTACCACTAAAAAGCCGGCTCAAAAGAAAACACCCAAAAAGGCTTCAAAACCAAAGAAGCCGACAACAAAGAAACACACCACCAAAAAATAAAATGATGTACTTCGCTGCATCCAAACCAAACGGCCCTTTTCAGGGCCACCACATCCTCCAAAAAGAGAACTACCGAAAACAGTACGTGTGTCTGTATGACTGTATGTCTCTGTGTATGTATGTATTTTTTTTTTGCGTCAAACGTGAGTAATCCTAGAAATATACCGTGGCAAAATCCATTGTTTACTACTGTAATTAAAAATACTAATAAATAAATAAATAAATAAATAAATAAATAAATGATAGATAATATATCTACCTACATTCGTGGTTTCACATGTTACGTGATCGCATTCTGATGAATGTACCGAGAGAGGGCGCCCCCATGACAGGTGGTTTGTAAAACGTTATACGCCCATTTATATATGCACTGATTTAAGCGGGACGACAGCGCCTTCATGCGACATTGTTTCGAATATTGTTGTTGTTTACGTGACTGGT
Source organism: Saccoglossus kowalevskii (assembly GCF_978046115.1). Classification (NCBI taxonomy): domain Eukaryota; kingdom Metazoa; phylum Hemichordata; class Enteropneusta; family Harrimaniidae; genus Saccoglossus; species Saccoglossus kowalevskii. The sequence goes on from NC_140659.1 coordinate 23,865,833, forward strand.
TTGGACAAGCTTCAGTACAAATCGGGATTCTGACAAGGTTACGCTCAGCCAATAAGAATTCGTTAATTTCGACCAATCACGGCCACCATATACCGGCCAATCACAATATTAATTCATTCACCAATCAGCTGGCGTGAAGCGCCGGCTAATAGAGTATAAAAATAGAGACTGCACCTTTCAAACATATTCTACTTTATTCTGACATCGAAAAAAGTACTCGTACTCTGTACTCGACATGGCACGTACCAAGCAAACAGCACGTAAATCTACTGGTGGAAAAGCGCCACGAAAACAATTGGCAACAAAGGCTGCTCGCAAGAGCGCACCTGCTACTGGCGGAGTGAAGAAACCACATCGTTACAGGCCTGGCACCGTCGCTCTTCGTGAGATCCGCCGTTACCAGAAAAGTACAGAGCTCCTGATCCGAAAGCTGCCATTCCAGCGTCTGGTTCGAGAAATTGCGCAAGATTTCAAGACCGACCTTCGATTCCAGAGCTCCGCCGTGATGGCCCTACAAGAAGCCAGCGAGGCATACCTAGTAGGTCTTTTCGAAGACACCAACCTGTGTGCCATTCACGCCAAACGTGTAACCATCATGCCCAAAGATATCCAACTTGCCCGTCGCATCCGCGGTGAGCGAGCATAAGTCGTATGCCTAGCATACACAAACCAAAACGGCCCTTTTCAGGGCCACCACATCCTCCAAAAAGAGAACTACCGTCAAATGAACGCACCTATACCACATTATCACGATCACAAATAAATAAATACATACATACATACATACAGCCACTTACACATAAAGTAAGTGCGTGTCAGTTTGTTCTGACGATAGCAATTATCTCACGTCCTTTGTTTCTTTCTAACCAATACCATATGTGAAGGTGTTAAGGAGACAGGGTTGGACCAGCTGCGAGTGCGAAACAATGGAAAATTATGTAATAATGTGTGGATTGGTGACGCCAACAACGGCACGTATTTATTTTTGCGAGACATTGTCCTAAAATAACCGAAATCATTTTTGAAACGAAAACTAAGGGTATTGTTTTGTAGAATAATTTCACATGACCGTTCACATTCTTAAAATTGCTTCGTACTTTGCCCGATGTTGTTTTTACGACCAAGCGCCGAGTACAATGCTACAAGGGGCAAGGTACGATCCACAGCACTCTTACGCACCTTGAACGGGAAATGTGCAATATCGCGTACAATATCGGTTTGTCGTATATGAATCACACAACGTACTATATTTATTAATGAAGTGAGCTACACATTCCATTTGATTTGTCATTTACGTGCGTTAATCCTTGAAGTAGTACGAACGTATGCATTTTTGAAAATGAAAATGACAGTCAGCATGTATACTGTAGTTACACATGCGGTAAATAATGATATATGAATGATAATATGTATATGAAAACGAAGCACACGACGTGCTCCACCCAGTGTGATAGTTGGATATATATTTAAAGTCACTTTTCATGGTGTAATGTGAGTTTAATTGCCAAAAACAAAAACAAACTCTGGTCGAAATGGAGAAATGGCACTCAGTTCACACTTATGTTTCCTCTGACGTTCGATTGCTATCGGCGCTCTGTTAAAAGACAAATCCCGTCACTCTATTTTTGTATTCTGCCTGTATCTCTTCAGCAGCAAACATTCTTAAACCTGTACCATGGTTGAATCGACCTCAAACAAGTCTGTGAAGAAGACGAAAGTTGTAGCTAGTCATCCTAAGACAATGGATATGATAGTTGAAGCTATTCAGGCACTGAAAGACCGGAAAGGGACATCAGTACAAGCAATCAAGTCATACATTTTGACTCACCATTCTACTGTCAGCCCGGCTCATATCACATCCAGTCTACGCCGTGCAATTAAATCCGGCATCGAGTCTGGGTTGTTAGTTCGTCCCAAAGATTCTAATGCTAATGGCGTAAATGGTCGTCTCAGAATCGGCAAGCTCCCAGAGAAGCCAAAAAAGAAGGCAGTAACCAAGAAAGCTGTACCAAAGAAAACGTCGACCAAGAAGCCAACACTGAAAGACAAGAAACCCAAGGACAAGAAGGTTACGAAAAAGCCAAAGTCGGACAAGAAGGTTACGAAAAAGCCAAAGTCGGACAAGAAACCACAAGCTAAAAATACCGCCACAAAGAAATCAGAGAAAACTACCACTAAAAAGCCGGCTCAAAAGAAAACACCCAAAAAGGCTTCAAAACCAAAGAAGCCGACAACAAAGAAACACACCACCAAAAAATAAAATGATGTACTTCGCTGCATCCAAACCAAACGGCCCTTTTCAGGGCCACCACATCCTCCAAAAAGAGAACTACCGAAAACAGTACGTGTGTCTGTATGACTGTATGTCTCTGTGTATGTATGTATTTTTTTTTTGCGTCAAACGTGAGTAATCCTAGAAATATACCGTGGCAAAATCCATTGTTTACTACTGTAATTAAAAATACATAAATAAATAAATAAATAAATAAATAAATAAATAAATAAATAAATAAATAAATAAATAAATAAATAAATAAATAAATAAATAAATAAATAAATAAATGATAGATAATATATCTACCTACATTCGTGGTTTCACATGTTACGTGATCGCATTCTGATGAATGTACCGAGAGAGGGCGCCCCCATGACAGGTGGTTTGTAAAACGTTATACGCCCATTTATATATGCACTGATTTAAGCGGGACGACAGCGCCTTCATGCGACATTGTTTCGAATATTGTTGTTGTTTACGTGACTGGTTTGGACAAGCTTCAGTACAAATCGGGATTCTGACAAGGTTACGCTCAGCCAATAAGAATTCGTTAATTTCGACCAATCACGGCCACCATATACCGGCCAATCACAATATTAATTCATTCACCAATCAGCTGGCGTGAAGCGCCGGCTAATAGAGTATAAAAATAGAGACTGCACCTTTCAAACATATTCTACTTTATTCTGACATCGAAAAAAGTACTCGTACTCTGTACTCGACATGGCACGTACCAAGCAAACAGCACGTAAATCTACTGGTGGAAAAGCGCCACGAAAAAAATTGGCAACAAAGGCTGCTCGCAAGAGCGCACCTGCTACTGGCGGAGTGAAGAAACCACATCGTTACAGGCCTGGCACCGTCGCTCTTCGTGAGATCCGCCGTTACCAGAAAAGTACAGAGCTCCTGATCCGAAAGCTGCCATTCCAGCGTCTGGTTCGAGAAATTGCGCAAGATTTCAAGACCGACCTTCGATTCCAGAGCTCCGCCGTGATGGCCCTACAAGAAGCCAGCGAGGCATACCTAGTAGGTCTTTTCGAAGACACCAACCTGTGTGCCATTCACGCCAAACGTGTAACCATCATGCCCAAAGATATCCAACTTGCCCGTCGCATCCGCGGTGAGCGAGCATAAGTCGTATGCCTAGCATACACAAACCAAAACGGCCCTTTTCAGGGCCACCACATCCTCCAAAAAGAGAACTACCGTCAAATGAACGCACCTATACCACATTATCACGATCACAAATAAATAAATACATACATACATACATACAGCCACTTACACATAAAGTAAGTGCGTGTCAGTTTGTTCTGACGATAGCAATTATCTCACGTCCTTTGTTTCTTTCTAACCAATACCATATGTGAAGGTGTTAAGGAGACAGGGTTGGACCAGCTGCGAGTGCGAAACAATGGAAAATTATGTAATAATGTGTGGATTGGTGACGCCAACAACGGCACGTATTTATTTTTGCGAGACATTGTCCTAAAATAACCGAAATCATTTTTGAAACGAAAACTAAGGGTATTGTTTTGTAGAATAATTTCACATGACCGTTCACATTCTTAAAATTGCTTCGTACTTTGCCCGATGTTGTTTTTACGACCAAGCGCCGAGTACAATGCTACAAGGGGCAAGGTACGATCCACAGCACTCTTACGCACCTTGAACGGGAAATGTGCAATATCGCGTACAATATCGGTTTGTCGTATATGAATCACACAACGTACTATATTTATTAATGAAGTGAGCTACACATTCCATTTGATTTGTCATTTACGTGCGTTAATCCTTGAAGTAGTACGAACGTATGCATTTTTGAAAATGAAAATGACAGTCAGCATGTATACTGTAGTTACACATGCGGTAAATAATGATATATGAATGATAATATGTATATGAAAACGAAGCACACGACGTGCTCCACCCAGTGTGATAGTTGGATATATATTTAAAGTCACTTTTCATGGTGTAATGTGAGTTTAATTGCCAAAAACAAAAACAAACTCTGGTCGAAATGGAGAAATGGCACTCAGTTCACACTTATGTTTCCTCTGACGTTCGATTGCTATCGGCGCTCTGTTAAAAGACAAATCCCGTCACTCTATTTTTGTATTCTGCCTGTATCTCTTCAGCAGCAAACATTCTTAAACCTGTACCATGGTTGAATCGACCTCAAACAAGTCTGTGAAGAAGACGAAAGTTGTAGCTAGTCATCCTAAGACAATGGATATGATAGTTGAAGCTATTCAGGCACTGAAAGACCGGAAAGGGACATCAGTACAAGCAATCAAGTCATACATTTTGACTCACCATTCTACTGTCAGCCCGGCTCATATCACATCCAGTCTACGCCGTGCAATTAAATCCGGCATCGAGTCTGGGTTGTTAGTTCGTCCCAAAGATTCTAATGCTAATGGCGTAAATGGTCGTCTCAGAATCGGCAAGCTCCCAGAGAAGCCAAAAAAGAAGGCAGTAACCAAGAAAGCTGTACCAAAGAAAACGTCGACCAAGAAGCCAACACTGAAAGACAAGAAACCCAAGGACAAGAAGGTTACGAAAAAGCCAAAGTCGGACAAGAAGGTTACGAAAAAGCCAAAGTCGGACAAGAAACCACAAGCTAAAAATACCGCCACAAAGAAATCAGAGAAAACTACCACTAAAAAGCCGGCTCAAAAGAAAACACCCAAAAAGGCTTCAAAACCAAAGAAGCCGACAACAAAGAAACACACCACCAAAAAATAAAATGATGTACTTCGCTGCATCCAAACCAAACGGCCCTTTTCAGGGCCACCACATCCTCCAAAAAGAGAACTACCGTCAAATGAACGCACCTATACCACATTATCACGATCACAAATAAATAAATACATACATACATACATACAGCCACTTACACATAAAGTAAGTGCGTGTCAGTTTGTTCTGACGATAGCAATTATCTCACGTCCTTTGTTTCTTTCTAACCAATACCATATGTGAAGGTGTTAAGGAGACAGGGTTGGACCAGCTGCGAGTGCGAAACAATGGAAAATTATGTAATAATGTGTGGATTGGTGACGCCAACAACGGCACGTATTTATTTTTGCGAGACATTGTCCTAAAATAACCGAAATCATTTTTGAAACGAAAACTAAGGGTATTGTTTTGTAGAATAATTTCACATGACCGTTCACATTCTTAAAATTGCTTCGTACTTTGCCCGATGTTGTTTTTACGACCAAGCGCCGAGTACAATGCTACAAGGGGCAAGGTACGATCCACAGCACTCTTACGCACCTTGAACGGGAAATGTGCAATATCGCGTACAATATCGGTTTGTCGTATATGAATCACACAACGTACTATATTTATTAATGAAGTGAGCTACACATTCCATTTGATTTGTCATTTACGTGCGTTAATCCTTGAAGTAGTACGAACGTATGCATTTTTGAAAATGAAAATGACAGTCAGCATGTATACTGTAGTTACACATGCGGTAAATAATGATATATGAATGATAATATGTATATGAAAACGAAGCACACGACGTGCTCCACCCAGTGTGATAGTTGGATATATATTTAAAGTCACTTTTCATGGTGTAATGTGAGTTTAATTGCCAAAAACAAAAACAAACTCTGGTCGAAATGGAGAAATGGCACTCAGTTCACACTTATGTTTCCTCTGACGTTCGATTGCTATCGGCGCTCTGTTAAAAGACAAATCCCGTCACTCTATTTTTGTATTCTGCCTGTATCTCTTCAGCAGCAAACATTCTTAAACCTGTACCATGGTTGAATCGACCTCAAACAAGTCTGTGAAGAAGACGAAAGTTGTAGCTAGTCATCCTAAGACAATGGATATGATAGTTGAAGCTATTCAGGCACTGAAAGACCGGAAAGGGACATCAGTACAAGCAATCAAGTCATACATTTTGACTCACCATTCTACTGTCAGCCCGGCTCATATCACATCCAGTCTACGCCGTGCAATTAAATCCGGCATCGAGTCTGGGTTGTTAGTTCGTCCCAAAGATTCTAATGCTAATGGCGTAAATGGTCGTCTCAGAATCGGCAAGCTCCCAGAGAAGCCAAAAAAGAAGGCAGTAACCAAGAAAGCTGTACCAAAGAAAACGTCGACCAAGAAGCCAACACTGAAAGACAAGAAACCCAAGGACAAGAAGGTTACGAAAAAGCCAAAGTCGGACAAGAAGGTTACGAAAAAGCCAAAGTCGGACAAGAAACCACAAGCTAAAAATACCGCCACAAAGAAATCAGAGAAAACTACCACTAAAAAGCCGGCTCAAAAGAAAACACCCAAAAAGGCTTCAAAACCAAAGAAGCCGACAACAAAGAAACACACCACCAAAAAATAAAATGATGTACTTCGCTGCATCCAAACCAAACGGCCCTTTTCAGGGCCACCACATCCTCCAAAAAGAGAACTACCGAAAACAGTACGTGTGTCTGTATGACTGTATGTCTCTGTGTATGTATGTATTTTTTTTTTGCGTCAAACGTGAGTAATCCTAGAAATATACCGTGGCAAAATCCATTGTTTACTACTGTAATTAAAAATACATAAATAAATAAATAAATAAATAAATAAATGATAGATAATATATCTACCTACATTCGTGGTTTCACATGTTACGTGATCGCATTCTGATGAATGTACCGAGAGAGGGCGCCCCCATGACAGGTGGTTTGTAAAACGTTATACGCCCATTTATATATGCACTGATTTAAGCGGGACGACAGCGCCTTCATGCGACATTGTTTCGAATATTGTTGTTGTTTACGTGACTGGTTTGGACAAGCTTCAGTACAAATCGGGATTCTGACAAGGTTACGCTCAGCCAATAAGAATTCGTTAATTTCGACCAATCACGGCCACCATATACCGGCCAATCACAATATTAATTCATTCACCAATCAGCTGGCGTGAAGCGCCGGCTAATAGAGTATAAAAATAGAGACTGCACCTTTCAAACATATTCTACTTTATTCTGACATCGAAAAAAGTACTCGTACTCTGTACTCGACATGGCACGTACCAAGCAAACAGCACGTAAATCTACTGGTGGAAAAGCGCCACGAAAACAATTGGCAACAAAGGCTGCTCGCAAGAGCGCACCTGCTACTGGCGGAGTGAAGAAACCACATCGTTACAGGCCTGGCACCGTCGCTCTTCGTGAGATCCGCCGTTACCAGAAAAGTACAGAGCTCCTGATCCGAAAGCTGCCATTCCAGCGTCTGGTTCGAGAAATTGCGCAAGATTTCAAGACCGACCTTCGATTCCAGAGCTCCGCCGTGATGGCCCTACAAGAAGCCAGCGAGGCATACCTAGTAGGTCTTTTCGAAGACACCAACCTGTGTGCCATTCACGCCAAACGTGTAACCATCATGCCCAAAGATATCCAACTTGCCCGTCGCATCCGCGGTGAGCGAGCATAAGTCGTATGCCTAGCATACACAAACCAAAACGGCCCTTTTCAGGGCCACCACATCCTCCAAAAAGAGAACTACCGTCAAATGAACGCACCTATACCACATTATCACGATCACAAATAAATAAATACATACATACATACATACAGCCACTTACACATAAAGTAAGTGCGTGTCAGTTTGTTCTGACGATAGCAATTATCTCACGTCCTTTGTTTCTTTCTAACCAATACCATATGTGAAGGTGTTAAGGAGACAGGGTTGGACCAGCTGCGAGTGCGAAACAATGGAAAATTATGTAATAATGTGTGGATTGGTGACGCCAACAACGGCACGTATTTATTTTTGCGAGACATTGTCCTAAAATAACCGAAATCATTTTTGAAACGAAAACTAAGGGTATTGTTTTGTAGAATAATTTCACATGACCGTTCACATTCTTAAAATTGCTTCGTACTTTGCCCGATGTTGTTTTTACGACCAAGCGCCGAGTACAATGCTACAAGGGGCAAGGTACGATCCACAGCACTCTTACGCACCTTGAACGGGAAATGTGCAATATCGCGTACAATATCGGTTTGTCGTATATGAATCACACAACGTACTATATTTATTAATGAAGTGAGCTACACATTCCATTTGATTTGTCATTTACGTGCGTTAATCCTTGAAGTAGTACGAACGTATGCATTTTTGAAAATGAAAATGACAGTCAGCATGTATACTGTAGTTACACATGCGGTAAATAATGATATATGAATGATAATATGTATATGAAAACGAAGCACACGACGTGCTCCACCCAGTGTGATAGTTGGATATATATTTAAAGTCACTTTTCATGGTGTAATGTGAGTTTAATTGCCAAAAACAAAAACAAACTCTGGTCGAAATGGAGAAATGGCACTCAGTTCACACTTATGTTTCCTCTGACGTTCGATTGCTATCGGCGCTCTGTTAAAAGACAAATCCCGTCACTCTATTTTTGTATTCTGCCTGTATCTCTTCAGCAGCAAACATTCTTAAACCTGTACCATGGTTGAATCGACCTCAAACAAGTCTGTGAAGAAGACGAAAGTTGTAGCTAGTCATCCTAAGACAATGGATATGATAGTTGAAGCTATTCAGGCACTGAAAGACCGGAAAGGGACATCAGTACAAGCAATCAAGTCATACATTTTGACTCACCATTCTACTGTCAGCCCGGCTCATATCACATCCAGTCTACGCCGTGCAATTAAATCCGGCATCGAGTCTGGGTTGTTAGTTCGTCCCAAAGATTCTAATGCTAATGGCGTAAATGGTCGTCTCAGAATCGGCAAGCTCCCAGAGAAGCCAAAAAAGAAGGCAGTAACCAAGAAAGCTGTACCAAAGAAAACGTCGACCAAGAAGCCAACACTGAAAGACAAGAAACCCAAGGACAAGAAGGTTACGAAAAAGCCAAAGTCGGACAAGAAGGTTACGAAAAAGCCAAAGTCGGACAAGAAACCACAAGCTAAAAATACCGCCACAAAGAAATCAGAGAAAACTACCACTAAAAAGCCGGCTCAAAAGAAAACACCCAAAAAGGCTTCAAAACCAAAGAAGCCGACAACAAAGAAACACACCACCAAAAAATAAAATGATGTACTTCGCTGCATCCAAACCAAACGGCCCTTTTCAGGGCCACCACATCCTCCAAAAAGAGAACTACCGAAAACAGTACGTGTGTCTGTATGACTGTATGTCTCTGTGTATGTATGTATTTTTTTTTTGCGTCAAACGTGAGTAATCCTAGAAATATACCGTGGCAAAATCCATTGTTTACTACTGTAATTAAAAATACATAAATAAATAAATAAATAAATAAATAAATAAATAAATGATAGATAATATATCTACCTACATTCGTGGTTTCACATGTTACGTGATCGCATTCTGATGAATGTACCGAGAGAGGGCGCCCCCATGACAGGTGGTTTGTAAAACGTTATACGCCCATTTATATATGCACTGATTTAAGCGGGACGACAGCGCCTTCATGCGACATTGTTTCGAATATTGTTGTTGTTTACGTGACTGGTTTGGACAAGCTTCAGTACAAATCGGGATTCTGACAAGGTTACGCTCAGCCAATAAGAATTCGTTAATTTCGACCAATCACGGCCACCATATACCGGCCAATCACAATATTAATTCATTCACCAATCAGCTGGCGTGAAGCGCCGGCTAATAGAGTATAAAAATAGAGACTGCACCTTTCAAACATATTCTACTTTATTCTGACATCGAAAAAAGTACTCGTACTCTGTACTCGACATGGCACGTACCAAGCAAACAGCACGTAAATCTACTGGTGGAAAAGCGCCACGAAAACAATTGGCAACAAAGGCTGCTCGCAAGAGCGCACCTGCTACTGGCGGAGTGAAGAAACCACATCGTTACAGGCCTGGCACCGTCGCTCTTCGTGAGATCCGCCGTTACCAGAAAAGTACAGAGCTCCTGATCCGAAAGCTGCCATTCCAGCGTCTGGTTCGAGAAATTGCGCAAGATTTCAAGACCGACCTTCGATTCCAGAGCTCCGCCGTGATGGCCCTACAAGAAGCCAGCGAGGCATACCTAGTAGGTCTTTTCGAAGACACCAACCTGTGTGCCATTCACGCCAAACGTGTAACCATCATGCCCAAAGATATCCAACTTGCCCGTCGCATCCGCGGTGAGCGAGCATAAGTCGTATGCCTAGCATACACAAACCAAAACGGCCCTTTTCAGGGCCACCACATCCTCCAAAAAGAGAACTACCGTCAAATGAACGCACCTATACCACATTATCACGATCACAAATAAATAAATACATACATACATACATACAGCCACTTACACATAAAGTAAGTGCGTGTCAGTTTGTTCTGACGATAGCAATTATCTCACGTCCTTTGTTTCTTTCTAACCAATACCATATGTGAAGGTGTTAAGGAGACAGGGTTGGACCAGCTGCGAGTGCGAAACAATGGAAAATTATGTAATAATGTGTGGATTGGTGACGCCAACAACGGCACGTATTTATTTTTGCGAGACATTGTCCTAAAATAACCGAAATCATTTTTGAAACGAAAACTAAGGGTATTGTTTTGTAGAATAATTTCACATGACCGTTCACATTCTTAAAATTGCTTCGTACTTTGCCCGATGTTGTTTTTACGACCAAGCGCCGAGTACAATGCTACAAGGGGCAAGGTACGATCCACAGCACTCTTACGCACCTTGAACGGGAAATGTGCAATATCGCGTACAATATCGGTTTGTCGTATATGAATCACACAACGTACTATATTTATTAATGAAGTGAGCTACACATTCCATTTGATTTGTCATTTACGTGCGTTAATCCTTGAAGTAGTACGAACGTATGCATTTTTGAAAATGAAAATGACAGTCAGCATGTATACTGTAGTTACACATGCGGTAAATAATGATATATGAATGATAATATGTATATGAAAACGAAGCACACGACGTGCTCCACCCAGTGTGATAGTTGGATATATATTTAAAGTCACTTTTCATGGTGTAATGTGAGTTTAATTGCCAAAAACAAAAACAAACTCTGGTCGAAATGGAGAAATGGCACTCAGTTCACACTTATGTTTCCTCTGACGTTCGATTGCTATCGGCGCTCTGTTAAAAGACAAATCCCGTCACTCTATTTTTGTATTCTGCCTGTATCTCTTCAGCAGCAAACATTCTTAAACCTGTACCATGGTTGAATCGACCTCAAACAAGTCTGTGAAGAAGACGAAAGTTGTAGCTAGTCATCCTAAGACAATGGATATGATAGTTGAAGCTATTCAGGCACTGAAAGACCGGAAAGGGACATCAGTACAAGCAATCAAGTCATACATTTTGACTCACCATTCTACTGTCAGCCCGGCTCATATCACATCCAGTCTACGCCGTGCAATTAAATCCGGCATCGAGTCTGGGTTGTTAGTTCGTCCCAAAGATTCTAATGCTAATGGCGTAAATGGTCGTCTCAGAATCGGCAAGCTCCCAGAGAAGCCAAAAAAGAAGGCAGTAACCAAGAAAGCTGTACCAAAGAAAACGTCGACCAAGAAGCCAACACTGAAAGACAAGAAACCCAAGGACAAGAAGGTTACGAAAAAGCCAAAGTCGGACAAGAAGGTTACGAAAAAGCCAAAGTCGGACAAGAAACCACAAGCTAAAAATACCGCAAAAAGAAATCATAGAAAACTACCACAAAAAAGCCCTCAAAACCAAAGAAGCCGACAACAAAGAAACACACCACCAAAAATAAAATGATGTACTTCGCTGCATCCAAACAAACGGCCCTTTTCAGGGCCACCACATCCTCCAAAAAGAGAACTACCGAAAACAGTACGTGTGTCTGTATGACTGTATGTCTCTGTGTATGTATGTATTTTTTTTTTGCGTCAAACGTGAGTAATCCTAGAAATATACCGTGGCAAAATCCATTGTTTACTACTGTAATTAAAAATACATAAATAAATAAATAAATAAATAAATAAATAAATATTTTATTTATATGATAGATAATATATCTACCTACATTCGTGGTTTCACATGTTACGTGATCGCATTCTGATGAATGTACCGAGAGAGGGCGCCCCCATGACAGGTGGTTTGTAAAACGTTATACGCCCATTTATATATGCACTGATTTAAGCGGGACGACAGCGCCTTCATGCGACATTGTTTCGAATATTGTTGTTGTTTACGTGACTGGTTTGGACAAGCTTCAGTACAAATCGGGATTCTGACAAGGTTACGCTCAGCCAATAAGAATTCGTTAATTTCGACCAATCACGGCCACCATATACCGGCCAATCACAATATTAATTCATTCACCAATCAGCTGGCGTGAAGCGCCGGCTAATAGAGTATAAAAATAGAGACTGCACCTTTCAAACATATTCTACTTTATTCTGACATCGAAAAAAGTACTCGTACTCTGTACTCGACATGGCACGTACCAAGCAAACAGCACGTAAATCTACTGGTGGAAAAGCGCCACGAAAACAATTGGCAACAAAGGCTGCTCGCAAGAGCGCACCTGCTACTGGCGGAGTGAAGAAACCACATCGTTACAGGCCTGGCACCGTCGCTCTTCGTGAGATCCGCCGTTACCAGAAAAGTACAGAGCTCCTGATCCGAAAGCTGCCATTCCAGCGTCTGGTTCGAGAAATTGCGCAAGATTTCAAGACCGACCTTCGATTCCAGAGCTCCGCCGTGATGGCCCTACAAGAAGCCAGCGAGGCATACCTAGTAGGTCTTTTCGAAGACACCAACCTGTGTGCCATTCACGCCAAACGTGTAACCATCATGCCCAAAGATATCCAACTTGCCCGTCGCATCCGCGGTGAGCGAGCATAAGTCGTATGCCTAGCATACACAAACCAAAACGGCCCTTTTCAGGGCCACCACATCCTCCAAAAAGAGAACTACCGTCAAATGAACGCACCTATACCACATTATCACGATCACAAATAAATAAATACATACATACATACATACAGCCACTTACACATAAAGTAAGTGCGTGTCAGTTTGTTCTGACGATAGCAATTATCTCACGTCCTTTGTTTCTTTCTAACCAATACCATATGTGAAGGTGTTAAGGAGACAGGGTTGGACCAGCTGCGAGTGCGAAACAATGGAAAATTATGTAATAATGTGTGGATTGGTGACGCCAACAACGGCACGTATTTATTTTTGCGAGACATTGTCCTAAAATAACCGAAATCATTTTTGAAACGAAAACTAAGGGTATTGTTTTGTAGAATAATTTCACATGACCGTTCACATTCTTAAAATTGCTTCGTACTTTGCCCGATGTTGTTTTTACGACCAAGCGCCGAGTACAATGCTACAAGGGGCAAGGTACGATCCACAGCACTCTTACGCACCTTGAACGGGAAATGTGCAATATCGCGTACAATATCGGTTTGTCGTATATGAATCACACAACGTACTATATTTATTAATGAAGTGAGCTACACATTCCATTTGATTTGTCATTTACGTGCGTTAATCCTTGAAGTAGTACGAACGTATGCATTTTTGAAAATGAAAATGACAGTCAGCATACTGTAGTTACACATGCGGTAAATAATGATATATGAATGATAATATGTATATGAAAACGAAGCACACGACGTGCTCCACCCAGTGTGATAGTTGGATATATATTTAAAGTCACTTTTCATGGTGTAATGTGAGTTTAATTGCCAAAAACAAAAACAAACTCTGGTCGAAATGGAGAAATGGCACTCAGTTCACACTTATGTTTCCTCTGACGTTCGATTGCTATCGGCGCTCTGTTAAAAGACAAATCCCGTCACTCTATTTTTGTATTCTGCCTGTATCTCTTCAGCAGCAAACATTCTTAAACCTGTACCATGGTTGAATCGACCTCAAACAAGTCTGTGAAGAAGACGAAAGTTGTAGCTAGTCATCCTAAGACAATGGATATGATAGTTGAAGCTATTCAGGCACTGAAAGACCGGAAAGGGACATCAGTACAAGCAATCAAGTCATACATTTTGACTCACCATTCTACTGTCAGCCCGGCTCATATCACATCCAGTCTACGCCGTGCAATTAAATCCGGCATCGAGTCTGGGTTGTTAGTTCGTCCCAAAGATTCTAATGCTAATGGCGTAAATGGTCGTCTCAGAATCGGCAAGCTCCCAGAGAAGCCAAAAAAGAAGGCAGTAACCAAGAAAGCTGTACCAAAGAAAACGTCGACCAAGAAGCCAACACTGAAAGACAAGAAACCCAAGGACAAGAAGGTTACGAAAAAGCCAAAGTCGGACAAGAAGGTTACGAAAAAGCCAAAGTCGGACAAGAAACCACAAGCTAAAAATACCGCCACAAAGAAATCAGAGAAAACTACCACTAAAAAGCCGGCTCAAAAGAAAACACCCAAAAAGGCTTCAAAACCAAAGAAGCCGACAACAAAGAAACACACCACCAAAAAATAAAATGATGTACTTCGCTGCATCCAAACCAAACGGCCCTTTTCAGGGCCACCACATCCTCCAAAAAGAGAACTACCGAAAACAGTACGTGTGTCTGTATGACTGTATGTCTCTGTGTATGTATGTATTTTTTTTTTGCGTCAAACGTGAGTAATCCTAGAAATATACCGTGGCAAAATCCATTGTTTACTACTGTAATTAAAAATACATAAATAAATAAATAAATAAATAAATAAATGATAGATAATATATCTACCTACATTCGTGGTTTCACATGTTACGTGATCGCATTCTGATGAATGTACCGAGAGAGGGCGCCCCCATGACAGGTGGTTTGTAAAACGTTATACGCCCATTTATATATGCACTGATTTAAGCGGGACGACAGCGCCTTCATGCGACATTGTTTCGAATATTGTTGTTGTTTACGTGACTGGTTTGGACAAGCTTCAGTACAAATCGGGATTCTGACAAGGTTACGCTCAGCCAATAAGAATTCGTTAATTTCGACCAATCACGGCCACCATATACCGGCCAATCACAATATTAATTCATTCACCAATCAGCTGGCGTGAAGCGCCGGCTAATAGAGTATAAAAATAGAGACTGCACCTTTCAAACATATTCTACTTTATTCTGACATCGAAAAAAGTACTCGTACTCTGTACTCGACATGGCACGTACCAAGCAAACAGCACGTAAATCTACTGGTGGAAAAGCGCCACGAAAACAATTGGCAACAAAGGCTGCTCGCAAGAGCGCACCTGCTACTGGCGGAGTGAAGAAACCACATCGTTACAGGCCTGGCACCGTCGCTCTTCGTGAGATCCGCCGTTACCAGAAAAGTACAGAGCTCCTGATCCGAAAGCTGCCATTCCAGCGTCTGGTTCGAGAAATTGCGCAAGATTTCAAGACCGACCTTCGATTCCAGAGCTCCGCCGTGATGGCCCTACAAGAAGCCAGCGAGGCATACCTAGTAGGTCTTTTCGAAGACACCAACCTGTGTGCCATTCACGCCAAACGTGTAACCATCATGCCCAAAGATATCCAACTTGCCCGTCGCATCCGCGGTGAGCGAGCATAAGTCGTATGCCTAGCATACACAAACCAAAACGGCCCTTTTCAGGGCCACCACATCCTCCAAAAAGAGAACTACCGTCAAATGAACGCACCTATACCACATTATCACGATCACAAATAAATAAATACATACATACATACATACAGCCACTTACACATAAAGTAAGTGCGTGTCAGTTTGTTCTGACGATAGCAATTATCTCACGTCCTTTGTTTCTTTCTAACCAATACCATATGTGAAGGTGTTAAGGAGACAGGGTTGGACCAGCTGCGAGTGCGAAACAATGGAAAATTATGTAATAATGTGTGGATTGGTGACGCCAACAACGGCACGTATTTATTTTTGCGAGACATTGTCCTAAAATAACCGAAATCATTTTTGAAACGAAAACTAAGGGTATTGTTTTGTAGAATAATTTCACATGACCGTTCACATTCTTAAAATTGCTTCGTACTTTGCCCGATGTTGTTTTTACGACCAAGCGCCGAGTACAATGCTACAAGGGGCAAGGTACGATCCACAGCACTCTTACGCACCTTGAACGGGAAATGTGCAATATCGCGTACAATATCGGTTTGTCGTATATGAATCACACAACGTACTATATTTATTAATGAAGTGAGCTACACATTCCATTTGATTTGTCATTTACGTGCGTTAATCCTTGAAGTAGTACGAACGTATGCATTTTTGAAAATGAAAATGACAGTCAGCATGTATACTGTAGTTACACATGCGGTAAATAATGATATATGAATGATAATATGTATATGAAAACGAAGCACACGACGTGCTCCACCCAGTGTGATAGTTGGATATATATTTAAAGTCACTTTTCATGGTGTAATGTGAGTTTAATTGCCAAAAACAAAAACAAACTCTGGTCGAAATGGAGAAATGGCACTCAGTTCACACTTATGTTTCCTCTGACGTTCGATTGCTATCGGCGCTCTGTTAAAAGACAAATCCCGTCACTCTATTTTTGTATTCTGCCTGTATCTCTTCAGCAGCAAACATTCTTAAACCTGTACCATGGTTGAATCGACCTCAAACAAGTCTGTGAAGAAGACGAAAGTTGTAGCTAGTCATCCTAAGACAATGGATATGATAGTTGAAGCTATTCAGGCACTGAAAGACCGGAAAGGGACATCAGTACAAGCAATCAAGTCATACATTTTGACTCACCATTCTACTGTCAGCCCGGCTCATATCACATCCAGTCTACGCCGTGCAATTAAATCCGGCATCGAGTCTGGGTTGTTAGTTCGTCCCAAAGATTCTAATGCTAATGGCGTAAATGGTCGTCTCAGAATCGGCAAGCTCCCAGAGAAGCCAAAAAAGAAGGCAGTAACCAAGAAAGCTGTACCAAAGAAAACGTCGACCAAGAAGCCAACACTGAAAGACAAGAAACCCAAGGACAAGAAGGTTACGAAAAAGCCAAAGTCGGACAAGAAGGTTACGAAAAAGCCAAAGTCGGACAAGAAACCACAAGCTAAAAATACCGCCACAAAGAAATCAGAGAAAACTACCACTAAAAAGCCGGCTCAAAAGAAAACACCCAAAAAGGCTTCAAAACCAAAGAAGCCGACAACAAAGAAACACACCACCAAAAAATAAAATGATGTACTTCGCTGCATCCAAACCAAACGGCCCTTTTCAGGGCCACCACATCCTCCAAAAAGAGAACTACCGAAAACAGTACGTGTGTCTGTATGACTGTATGTCTCTGTGTATGTATGTATTTTTTTTTTGCGTCAAACGTGAGTAATCCTAGAAATATACCGTGGCAAAATCCATTGTTTACTACTGTAATTAAAAATACATAAATAAATAAATAAATAAATAAATAAATAAATGATAGATAATATATCTACCTACATTCGTGGTTTCACATGTTACGTGATCGCATTCTGATGAATGTACCGAGAGAGGGCGCCCCCATGACAGGTGGTTTGTAAAACGTTATACGCCCATTTATATATGCACTGATTTAAGCGGGACGACAGCGCCTTCATGCGACATTGTTTCGAATATTGTTGTTGTTTACGTGACTGGTTTGGACAAGCTTCAGTACAAATCGGGATTCTGACAAGGTTACGCTCAGCCAATAAGAATTCGTTAATTTCGACCAATCACGGCCACCATATACCGGCCAATCACAATATTAATTCATTCACCAATCAGCTGGCGTGAAGCGCCGGCTAATAGAGTATAAAAATAGAGACTGCACCTTTCAAACATATTCTACTTTATTCTGACATCGAAAAAAGTACTCGTACTCTGTACTCGACATGGCACGTACCAAGCAAACAGCACGTAAATCTACTGGTGGAAAAGCGCCACGAAAACAATTGGCAACAAAGGCTGCTCGCAAGAGCGCACCTGCTACTGGCGGAGTGAAGAAACCACATCGTTACAGGCCTGGCACCGTCGCTCTTCGTGAGATCCGCCGTTACCAGAAAAGTACAGAGCTCCTGATCCGAAAGCTGCCATTCCAGCGTCTGGTTCGAGAAATTGCGCAAGATTTCAAGACCGACCTTCGATTCCAGAGCTCCGCCGTGATGGCCCTACAAGAAGCCAGCGAGGCATACCTAGTAGGTCTTTTCGAAGACACCAACCTGTGTGCCATTCACGCCAAACGTGTAACCATCATGCCCAAAGATATCCAACTTGCCCGTCGCATCCGCGGTGAGCGAGCATAAGTCGTATGCCTAGCATACACAAACCAAAACGGCCCTTTTCAGGGCCACCACATCCTCCAAAAAGAGAACTACCGTCAAATGAACGCACCTATACCACATTATCACGATCACAAATAAATAAATACATACATACATACATACAGCCACTTACACATAAAGTAAGTGCGTGTCAGTTTGTTCTGACGATAGCAATTATCTCACGTCCTTTGTTTCTTTCTAACCAATACCATATGTGAAGGTGTTAAGGAGACAGGGTTGGACCAGCTGCGAGTGCGAAACAATGGAAAATTATGTAATAATGTGTGGATTGGTGACGCCAACAACGGCACGTATTTATTTTTGCGAGACATTGTCCTAAAATAACCGAAATCATTTTTGAAACGAAAACTAAGGGTATTGTTTTGTAGAATAATTTCACATGACCGTTCACATTCTTAAAATTGCTTCGTACTTTGCCCGATGTTGTTTTTACGACCAAGCGCCGAGTACAATGCTACAAGGGGCAAGGTACGATCCACAGCACTCTTACGCACCTTGAACGGGAAATGTGCAATATCGCGTACAATATCGGTTTGTCGTATATGAATCACACAACGTACTATATTTATTAATGAAGTGAGCTACACATTCCATTTGATTTGTCATTTACGTGCGTTAATCCTTGAAGTAGTACGAACGTATGCATTTTTGAAAATGAAAATGACAGTCAGCATGTATACTGTAGTTACACATGCGGTAAATAATGATATATGAATGATAATATGTATATGAAAACGAAGCACACGACGTGCTCCACCCAGTGTGATAGTTGGATATATATTTAAAGTCACTTTTCATGGTGTAATGTGAGTTTAATTGCCAAAAACAAAAACAAACTCTGGTCGAAATGGAGAAATGGCACTCAGTTCACACTTATGTTTCCTCTGACGTTCGATTGCTATCGGCGCTCTGTTAAAAGACAAATCCCGTCACTCTATTTTTGTATTCTGCCTGTATCTCTTCAGCAGCAAACATTCTTAAACCTGTACCATGGTTGAATCGACCTCAAACAAGTCTGTGAAGAAGACGAAAGTTGTAGCTAGTCATCCTAAGACAATGGATATGATAGTTGAAGCTATTCAGGCACTGAAAGACCGGAAAGGGACATCAGTACAAGCAATCAAGTCATACATTTTGACTCACCATTCTACTGTCAGCCCGGCTCATATCACATCCAGTCTACGCCGTGCAATTAAATCCGGCATCGAGTCTGGGTTGTTAGTTCGTCCCAAAGATTCTAATGCTAATGGCGTAAATGGTCGTCTCAGAATCGGCAAGCTCCCAGAGAAGCCAAAAAAGAAGGCAGTAACCAAGAAAGCTGTACCAAAGAAAACGTCGACCAAGAAGCCAACACTGAAAGACAAGAAACCCAAGGACAAGAAGGTTACGAAAAAGCCAAAGTCGGACAAGAAGGTTACGAAAAAGCCAAAGTCGGACAAGAAACCACAAGCTAAAAATACCGCCACAAAGAAATCAGAGAAAACTACCACTAAAAAGCCGGCTCAAAAGAAAACACCCAAAAAGGCTTCAAAACCAAAGAAGCCGACAACAAAGAAACACACCACCAAAAAATAAAATGATGTACTTCGCTGCATCCAAACCAAACGGCCCTTTTCAGGGCCACCACATCCTCCAAAAAGAGAACTACCGAAAACAGTACGTGTGTCTGTATGACTGTATGTCTCTGTGTATGTATGTATTTTTTTTTTGCGTCAAACGTGAGTAATCCTAGAAATATACCGTGGCAAAATCCATTGTTTACTACTGTAATTAAAAATACATAAATAAATAAATAAATAAATAAATAAATAAATAAATAAATGATAGATAATATATCTACCTACATTCGTGGTTTCACATGTTACGTGATCGCATTCTGATGAATGTACCGAGAGAGGGCGCCCCCATGACAGGTGGTTTGTAAAACGTTATACGCCCATTTATATATGCACTGATTTAAGCGGGACGACAGCGCCTTCATGCGACATTGTTTCGAATATTGTTGTTGTTTACGTGACTGGTTTGGACAAGCTTCAGTACAAATCGGGATTCTGACAAGGTTACGCTCAGCCAATAAGAATTCGTTAATTTCGACCAATCACGGCCACCATATACCGGCCAATCACAATATTAATTCATTCACCAATCAGCTGGCGTGAAGCGCCGGCTAATAGAGTATAAAAATAGAGACTGCACCTTTCAAACATATTCTACTTTATTCTGACATCGAAAAAAGTACTCGTACTCTGTACTCGACATGGCACGTACCAAGCAAACAGCACGTAAATCTACTGGTGGAAAAGCGCCACGAAAACAATTGGCAACAAAGGCTGCTCGCAAGAGCGCACCTGCTACTGGCGGAGTGAAGAAACCACATCGTTACAGGCCTGGCACCGTCGCTCTTCGTGAGATCCGCCGTTACCAGAAAAGTACAGAGCTCCTGATCCGAAAGCTGCCATTCCAGCGTCTGGTTCGAGAAATTGCGCAAGATTTCAAGACCGACCTTCGATTCCAGAGCTCCGCCGTGATGGCCCTACAAGAAGCCAGCGAGGCATACCTAGTAGGTCTTTTCGAAGACACCAACCTGTGTGCCATTCACGCCAAACGTGTAACCATCATGCCCAAAGATATCCAACTTGCCCGTCGCATCCGCGGTGAGCGAGCATAAGTCGTATGCCTAGCATACACAAACCAAAACGGCCCTTTTCAGGGCCACCACATCCTCCAAAAAGAGAACTACCGTCAAATGAACGCACCTATACCACATTATCACGATCACAAATAAATAAATACATACATACATACATACAGCCACTTACACATAAAGTAAGTGCGTGTCAGTTTGTTCTGACGATAGCAATTATCTCACGTCCTTTGTTTCTTTCTAACCAATACCATATGTGAAGGTGTTAAGGAGACAGGGTTGGACCAGCTGCGAGTGCGAAACAATGGAAAATTATGTAATAATGTGTGGATTGGTGACGCCAACGACGGCACGTATTTATTTTTGCGAGACATTGTCCTAAAATAACCGAAATCATTTTTGAAACGAAAACTAAGGGTATTGTTTTGTAGAATAATTTCACATGACCGTTCACATTCTTAAAATTGCTTCGTACTTTGCCCGATGTTGTTTTTACGACCAAGCGCCGAGTACAATGCTACAAGGGGCAAGGTACGATCCACAGCACTCTTACGCACCTTGAACGGGAAATGTGCAATATCGCGTACAATATCGGTTTGTCGTATATGAATCACACAACGTACTATATTTATTAATGAAGTGAGCTACACATTCCATTTGATTTGTCATTTACGTGCGTTAATCCTTGAAGTAGTACGAACGTATGCATTTTTGAAAATGAAAATGACAGTCAGCATGTATACTGTAGTTACACATGCGGTAAATAATGATATATGAATGATAATATGTATATGAAAACGAAGCACACGACGTGCTCCACCCAGTGTGATAGTTGGATATATATTTAAAGTCACTTTTCATGGTGTAATGTGAGTTTAATTGCCAAAAACAAAAACAAACTCTGGTCGAAATGGAGAAATGGCACTCAGTTCACACTTATGTTTCCTCTGACGTTCGATTGCTATCGGCGCTCTGTTAAAAGACAAATCCCGTCACTCTATTTTTGTATTCTGCCTGTATCTCTTCAGCAGCAAACATTCTTAAACCTGTACCATGGTTGAATCGACCTCAAACAAGTCTGTGAAGAAGACGAAAGTTGTAGCTAGTCATCCTAAGACAATGGATATGATAGTTGAAGCTATTCAGGCACTGAAAGACCGGAAAGGGACATCAGTACAAGCAATCAAGTCATACATTTTGACTCACCATTCTACTGTCAGCCCGGCTCATATCACATCCAGTCTACGCCGTGCAATTAAATCCGGCATCGAGTCTGGGTTGTTAGTTCGTCCCAAAGATTCTAATGCTAATGGCGTAAATGGTCGTCTCAGAATCGGCAAGCTCCCAGAGAAGCCAAAAAAGAAGGCAGTAACCAAGAAAGCTGTACCAAAGAAAACGTCGACCAAGAAGCCAACACTGAAAGACAAGAAACCCAAGGACAAGAAGGTTACGAAAAAGCCAAAGTCGGACAAGAAGGTTACGAAAAAGCCAAAGTCGGACAAGAAACCACAAGCTAAAAATACCGCCACAAAGAAATCAGAGAAAACTACCACTAAAAAGCCGGCTCAAAAGAAAACACCCAAAAAGGCTTCAAAACCAAAGAAGCCGACAACAAAGAAACACACCACCAAAAAATAAAATGATGTACTTCGCTGCATCCAAACCAAACGGCCCTTTTCAGGGCCACCACATCCTCCAAAAAGAGAACTACCGAAAACAGTACGTGTGTCTGTATGACTGTATGTCTCTGTGTATGTATGTATTTTTTTTTTGCGTCAAACGTGAGTAATCCTAGAAATATACCGTGGCAAAATCCATTGTTTACTACTGTAATTAAAAATACATAAATAAATAAATAAATAAATAAATAAATAAATAAATGATAGATAATATATCTACCTACATTCGTGGTTTCACATGTTACGTGATCGCATTCTGATGAATGTACCGAGAGAGGGCGCCCCCATGACAGGTGGTTTGTAAAACGTTATACGCCCATTTATATATGCACTGATTTAAGCGGGACGACAGCGCCTTCATGCGACATTGTTTCGAATATTGTTGTTGTTGACGTGACTGGTTTGGACAAGCTTCAGTACAAATCGGGATTCTGACAAGGTTACGCTCAGCCAATAAGAATTCGTTAATTTCGACCAATCACGGCCACCATATACCGGCCAATCACAATATTAATTCATTCACCAATCAGCTGGCGTGAAGCGCCGGCTAATAGAGTATAAAAATAGAGACTGCACCTTTCAAACATATTCTACTTTATTCTGACATCGAAAAAAGTACTCGTACTCTGTACTCGACATGGCACGTACCAAGCAAACAGCACGTAAATCTACTGGTGGAAAAGCGCCACGAAAACAATTGGCAACAAAGGCTGCTCGCAAGAGCGCACCTGCTACTGGCGGAGTGAAGAAACCACATCGTTACAGGCCTGGCACCGTCGCTCTTCGTGAGATCCGCCGTTACCAGAAAAGTACAGAGCTCCTGATCCGAAAGCTGCCATTCCAGCGTCTGGTTCGAGAAATTGCGCAAGATTTCAAGACCGACCTTCGATTCCAGAGCTCCGCCGTGATGGCCCTACAAGAAGCCAGCGAGGCATACCTAGTAGGTCTTTTCGAAGACACCAACCTGTGTGCCATTCACGCCAAACGTGTAACCATCATGCCCAAAGATATCCAACTTGCCCGTCGCATCCGCGGTGAGCGAGCATAAGTCGTATGCCTAGCATACACAAACCAAAACGGCCCTTTTCAGGGCCACCACATCCTCCAAAAAGAGAACTACCGTCAAATGAACGCACCTATACCACATTATCACGATCACAAATAAATAAATACATACATACATACATACAGCCACTTACACATAAAGTAAGTGCGTGTCAGTTTGTTCTGACGATAGCAATTATCTCACGTCCTTTGTTTCTTTCTAACCAATACCATATGTGAAGGTGTTAAGGAGACAGGGTTGGACCAGCTGCGAGTGCGAAACAATGGAAAATTATGTAATAATGTGTGGATTGGTGACGCCAACAACGGCACGTATTTATTTTTGCGAGACATTGTCCTAAAATAACCGAAATCATTTTTGAAACGAAAACTAAGGGTATTGTTTTGTAGAATAATTTCACATGACCGTTCACATTCTTAAAATTGCTTCGTACTTTGCCCGATGTTGTTTTTACGACCAAGCGCCGAGTACAATGCTACAAGGGGCAAGGTACGATCCACAGCACTCTTACGCACCTTGAACGGGAAATGTGCAATATCGCGTACAATATCGGTTTGTCGTATATGAATCACACAACGTACTATATTTATTAATGAAGTGAGCTACACATTCCATTTGATTTGTCATTTACGTGCGTTAATCCTTGAAGTAGTACGAACGTATGCATTTTTGAAAATGAAAATGACAGTCAGCATGTATACTGTAGTTACACATGCGGTAAATAATGATATATGAATGATAATATGTATATGAAAACGAAGCACACGACGTGCTCCACCCAGTGTGATAGTTGGATATATATTTAAAGTCACTTTTCATGGTGTAATGTGAGTTTAATTGCCAAAAACAAAAACAAACTCTGGTCGAAATGGAGAAATGGCACTCAGTTCACACTTATGTTTCCTCTGACGTTCGATTGCTATCGGCGCTCTGTTAAAAGACAAATCCCGTCACTCTATTTTTGTATTCTGCCTGTATCTCTTCAGCAGCAAACATTCTTAAACCTGTACCATGGTTGAATCGACCTCAAACAAGTCTGTGAAGAAGACGAAAGTTGTAGCTAGTCATCCTAAGACAATGGATATGATAGTTGAAGCTATTCAGGCACTGAAAGACCGGAAAGGGACATCAGTACAAGCAATCAAGTCATACATTTTGACTCACCATTCTACTGTCAGCCCGGCTCATATCACATCCAGTCTACGCCGTGCAATTAAATCCGGCATCGAGTCTGGGTTGTTAGTTCGTCCCAAAGATTCTAATGCTAATGGCGTAAATGGTCGTCTCAGAATCGGCAAGCTCCCAGAGAAGCCAAAAAAGAAGGCAGTAACCAAGAAAGCTGTACCAAAGAAAACGTCGACCAAGAAGCCAACACTGAAAGACAAGAAACCCAAGGACAAGAAGGTTATGAAAAAGCCAAAGTCGGACAAGAAGGTTACGAAAAAGCCAAAGTCGGACAAGAAACCACAAGCTAAAAATACCGCCACAAAGAAATCAGAGAAAACTACCACTAAAAAGCCGGCTCAAAAGAAAACACCCAAAAAGGCTTCAAAACCAAAGAAGCCGACAACAAAGAAACACACCACCAACAAATAAAATGATGTACTTCGCTGCATCCAAACCAAACGGCCCTTTTCAGGGCCACCACATCCTCCAAAAAGAGAACTACCGAAAACAGTACGTGTGTCTGTATGACTGTATGTCTCTGTGTATGTATGTATTTTTTTTTTGCGTCAAACGTGAGTAATCCTAGAAATATACCGTGGCAAAATCCATTGTTTACTACTGTAATTAAAAATACATAAATAAATAAATAAATAAATAAATAAATAAATAAATAAATAAATAAATAAATAAATAAATGATAGATAATATATCTACCTACATTCGTGGTTTCACATGTTACGTGATCGCATTCTGATGAATGTACCGAGAGAGGGCGCCCCCATGACAGGTGGTTTGTAAAACGTTATACGCCCATTTATATATGCACTGATTTAAGCGGGACGACAGCGCCTTCATGCGACATTGTTTCGAATATTGTTGTTGTTTACGTGACTGGTTTGGACAAGCTTCAGTACAAATCGGGATTCTGACAAGGTTACGCTCAGCCAATAAGAATTCGTTAATTTCGACCAATCACGGCCACCATATACCGGCCAATCACAATATTAATTCATTCACCAATCAGCTGGCGTGAAGCGCCGGCTAATAGAGTATAAAAATAGAGACTGCACCTTTCAAACATATTCTACTTTATTCTGACATCGAAAAAAGTACTCGTACTCTGTACTCGACATGGCACGTACCAAGCAAACAGCACGTAAATCTACTGGTGGAAAAGCGCCACGAAAACAATTGGCAACAAAGGCTGCTCGCAAGAGCGCACCTGCTACTGGCGGAGTGAAGAAACCACATCGTTACAGGCCTGGCACCGTCGCTCTTCGTGAGATCCGCCGTTACCAGAAAAGTACAGAGCTCCTGATCCGAAAGCTGCCATTCCAGCGTCTGGTTCGAGAAATTGCGCAAGATTTCAAGACCGACCTTCGATTCCAGAGCTCCGCCGTGATGGCCCTACAAGAAGCCAGCGAGGCATACCTAGTAGGTCTTTTCGAAGACACCAACCTGTGTGCCATTCACGCCAAACGTGTAACCATCATGCCCAAAGATATCCAACTTGCCCGTCGCATCCGCGGTGAGCGAGCATAAGTCGTATGCCTAGCATACACAAACCAAAACGGCCCTTTTCAGGGCCACCACATCCTCCAAAAAGAGAACTACCGTCAAATGAACGCACCTATACCACATTATCACGATCACAAATAAATAAATACATACATACATACATACAGCCACTTACACATAAAGTAAGTGCGTGTCAGTTTGTTCTGACGATAGCAATTATCTCACGTCCTTTGTTTCTTTCTAACCAATACCATATGTGAAGGTGTTAAGGAGACAGGGTTGGACCAGCTGCGAGTGCGAAACAATGGAAAATTATGTAATAATGTGTGGATTGGTGACGCCAACAACGGCACGTATTTATTTTTGCGAGACATTGTCCTAAAATAACCGAAATCATTTTTGAAACGAAAACTAAGGGTATTGTTTTGTAGAATAATTTCACATGACCGTTCACATTCTTAAAATTGCTTCGTACTTTGCCCGATGTTGTTTTTACGACCAAGCGCCGAGTACAATGCTACAAGGGGCAAGGTACGATCCACAGCACTCTTACGCACCTTGAACGGGAAATGTGCAATATCGCGTACAATATCGGTTTGTCGTATATGAATCACACAACGTACTATATTTATTAATGAAGTGAGCTACACATTCCATTTGATTTGTCATTTACGTGCGTTAATCCTTGAAGTAGTACGAACGTATGCATTTTTGAAAATGAAAATGACAGTCAGCATGTATACTGTAGTTACACATGCGGTAAATAATGATATATGAATGATAATATGTATATGAAAACGAAGCACACGACGTGCTCCACCCAGTGTGATAGTTGGATATATATTTAAAGTCACTTTTCATGGTGTAATGTGAGTTTAATTGCCAAAAACAAAAACAAACTCTGGTCGAAATGGAGAAATGGCACTCAGTTCACACTTATGTTTCCTCTGACGTTCGATTGCTATCGGCGCTCTGTTAAAAGACAAATCCCGTCACTCTATTTTTGTATTCTGCCTGTATCTCTTCAGCAGCAAACATTCTTAAACCTGTACCATGGTTGAATCGACCTCAAACAAGTCTGTGAAGAAGACGAAAGTTGTAGCTAGTCATCCTAAGACAATGGATATGATAGTTGAAGCTATTCAGGCACTGAAAGACCGGAAAGGGACATCAGTACAAGCAATCAAGTCATACATTTTGACTCACCATTCTACTGTCAGCCCGGCTCATATCACATCCAGTCTACGCCGTGCAATTAAATCCGGCATCGAGTCTGGGTTGTTAGTTCGTCCCAAAGATTCTAATGCTAATGGCGTAAATGGTCGTCTCAGAATCGGCAAGCTCCCAGAGAAGCCAAAAAAGAAGGCAGTAACCAAGAAAGCTGTACCAAAGAAAACGTCGACCAAGAAGCCAACACTGAAAGACAAGAAACCCAAGGACAAGAAGGTTACGAAAAAGCCAAAGTCGGACAAGAAGGTTACGAAAAAGCCAAAGTCGGACAAGAAACCACAAGCTAAAAATACCGCCACAAAGAAATCAGAGAAAACTACCACTAAAAAGCCGGCTCAAAAGAAAACACCCAAAAAGGCTTCAAAACCAAAGAAGCCGACAACAAAGAAACACACCACCAAAAAATAAAATGATGTACTTCGCTGCATCCAAACCAAACGGCCCTTTTCAGGGCCACCACATCCTCCAAAAAGAGAACTACCGAAAACAGTACGTGTGTCTGTATGACTGTATGTCTCTGTGTATGTATGTATTTTTTTTTTGCGTCAAACGTGAGTAATCCTAGAAATATACCGTGGCAAAATCCATTGTTTACTACTGTAATTAAAAATACATAAATAAATAAATAAATAAATAAATGATAGATAATATATCTACCTACATTCGTGGTTTCACATGTTACGTGATCGCATTCTGATGAATGTACCGAGAGAGGGCGCCCCCATGACAGGTGGTTTGTAAAACGTTATACGCCCATTTATATATGCACTGATTTAAGCGGGACGACAGCGCCTTCATGCGACATTGTTTCGAATATTGTTGTTGTTTACGTGACTGGTTTGGACAAGCTTCAGTACAAATCGGGATTCTGACAAGGTTACGCTCAGCCAATAAGAATTCGTTAATTTCGACCAATCACGGCCACCATATACCGGCCAATCACAATATTAATTCATTCACCAATCAGCTGGCGTGAAGCGCCGGCTAATAGAGTATAAAAATAGAGACTGCACCTTTCAAACATATTCTACTTTATTCTGACATCGAAAAAAGTACTCGTACTCTGTACTCGACATGGCACGTACCAAGCAAACAGCACGTAAATCTACTGGTGGAAAAGCGCCACGAAAACAATTGGCAACAAAGGCTGCTCGCAAGAGCGCACCTGCTACTGGCGGAGTGAAGAAACCACATCGTTACAGGCCTGGCACCGTCGCTCTTCGTGAGATCCGCCGTTACCAGAAAAGTACAGAGCTCCTGATCCGAAAGCTGCCATTCCAGCGTCTGGTTCGAGAAATTGCGCAAGATTTCAAGACCGACCTTCGATTCCAGAGCTCCGCCGTGATGGCCCTACAAGAAGCCAGCGAGGCATACCTAGTAGGTCTTTTCGAAGACACCAACCTGTGTGCCATTCACGCCAAACGTGTAACCATCATGCCCAAAGATATCCAACTTGCCCGTCGCATCCGCGGTGAGCGAGCATAAGTCGTATGCCTAGCATACACAAACCAAAACGGCCCTTTTCAGGGCCACCACATCCTCCAAAAAGAGAACTACCGTCAAATGAACGCACCTATACCACATTATCACGATCACAAATAAATAAATACATACATACATACATACATCCACTTACACATAAAGTAAGTGCGTGTCAGTTTGTTCTGACGATAGCAATTATCTCACGTCCTTTGTTTCTTTCTAACCAATACCATATGTGAAGGTGTTAAGGAGACAGGGTTGGACCAGCTGCGAGTGCGAAACAATGGAAAATTATGTAATAATGTGTGGATTGGTGACGCCAACAACGGCACGTATTTATTTTTGCGAGACATTGTCCTAAAATAACCGAAATCATTTTTGAAACGAAAACTAAGGGTATTGTTTTGTAGAATAATTTCACATGACCGTTCACATTCTTAAAATTGCTTCGTACTTTGCCCGATGTTGTTTTTACGACCAAGCGCCGAGTACAATGCTACAAGGGGCAAGGTACGATCCACAGCACTCTTACGCACCTTGAACGGGAAATGTGCAATATCGCGTACAATATCGGTTTGTCGTATATGAATCACACAACGTACTATATTTATTAATGAAGTGAGCTACACATTCCATTTGATTTGTCATTTACGTGCGTTAATCCTTGAAGTAGTACGAACGTATGCATTTTTGAAAATGAAAATGACAGTCAGCATGTATACTGTAGTTACACATGCGGTAAATAATGATATATGAATGATAATATGTATATGAAAACGAAGCACACGACGTGCTCCACCCAGTGTGATAGTTGGATATATATTTAAAGTCACTTTTCATGGTGTAATGTGAGTTTAATTGCCAAAAACAAAAACAAACTCTGGTCGAAATGGAGAAATGGCACTCAGTTCACACTTATGTTTCCTCTGACGTTCGATTGCTATCGGCGCTCTGTTAAAAGACAAATCCCGTCACTCTATTTTTGTATTCTGCCTGTATCTCTTCAGCAGCAAACATTCTTAAACCTGTACCATGGTTGAATCGACTTCAAACAAGTCTGTGAAGAAGACGAAAGTTGTAGCTAGTCATCCTAAGACAATGGATATGATAGTTGAAGCTATTCAGGCACTGAAAGACCGGAAAGGGACATCAGTACAAGCAATCAAGTCATACATTTTGACTCACCATTCTACTGTCAGCCCGGCTCATATCACATCCAGTCTACGCCGTGCAATTAAATCCGGCATCGAGTCTGGGTTGTTAGTTCGTCCCAAAGATTCTAATGCTAATGGCGTAAATGGTCGTCTCAGAATCGGCAAGCTCCCAGAGAAGCCAAAAAAGAAGGCAGTAACCAAGAAAGCTGTACCAAAGAAAACGTCGACCAAGAAGCCAACACTGAAAGACAAGAAACCCAAGGACAAGAAGGTTACGAAAAAGCCAAAGTCGGACAAGAAGGTTACGAAAAAGCCAAAGTCGGACAAGAAACCACAAGCTAAAAATACCGCCACAAAGAAATCAGAGAAAACTACCACTAAAAAGCCGGCTCAAAAGAAAACACCCAAAAAGGCTTCAAAACCAAAGAAGCCGACAACAAAGAAACACACCACCAAAAAATAAAATGATGTACTTCGCTGCATCCAAACCAAACGGCCCTTTTCAGGGCCACCACATCCTCCAAAAAGAGAACTACCGAAAACAGTACGTGTGTCTGTATGACTGTATGTCTCTGTGTATGTATGTATTTTTTTTTTGCGTCAAACGTGAGTAATCCTAGAAATATACCGTGGCAAAATCCATTGTTTACTACTGTAATTAAAAATACATAAATAAATAAATAAATAAATAAATAAATGATAGATAATATATCTACCTACATTCGTGGTTTCACATGTTACGTGATCGCATTCTGATGAATGTACCGAGAGAGGGCGCCCCCATGACAGGTGGTTTGTAAAACGTTATACGCCCATTTATATATGCACTGATTTAAGCGGGACGATAGCGCCTTCATGCGACATTGTTTCGAATATTGTTGTTGTTTACGTGACTGGTTTGGACAAGCTTCAGTACAAATCGGGATTCTGACAAGGTTACGCTCAGCCAATAAGAATTCGTTAATTTCGACCAATCACGGCCACCATATACCGGCCAATCACAATATTAATTCATTCACCAATCAGCTGGCGTGAAGCGCCGGCTAATAGAGTATAAAAATAGAGACTGCACCTTTCAAACATATTCTACTTTATTCTGACATCGAAAAAAGTACTCGTACTCTGTACTCGACATGGCACGTACCAAGCAAACAGCACGTAAATCTACTGGTGGAAAAGCGCCACGAAAACAATTGGCAACAAAGGCTGCTCGCAAGAGCGCACCTGCTACTGGCGGAGTGAAGAAACCACATCGTTACAGGCCTGGCACCGTCGCTCTTCGTGAGATCCGCCGTTACCAGAAAAGTACAGAGCTCCTGATCCGAAAGCTGCCATTCCAGCGTCTGGTTCGAGAAATTGCGCAAGATTTCAAGACCGACCTTCGATTCCAGAGCTCCGCCGTGATGGCCCTACAAGAAGCCAGCGAGGCATACCTAGTAGGTCTTTTCGAAGACACCAACCTGTGTGCCATTCACGCCAAACGTGTAACCATCATGCCCAAAGATATCCAACTTGCCCGTCGCATCCGCGGTGAGCGAGCATAAGTCGTATGCCTAGCATACACAAACCAAAACGGCCCTTTTCAGGGCCACCACATCCTCCAAAAAGAGAACTACCGTCAAATGAACGCACCTATACCACATTATCACGATCACAAATAAATAAATACATACATACATACATACAGCCACTTACACATAAAGTAAGTGCGTGTCAGTTTGTTCTGACGATAGCAATTATCTCACGTCCTTTGTTTCTTTCTAACCAATACCATATGTGAAGGTGTTAAGGAGACAGGGTTGGACCAGCTGCGAGTGCGAAACAATGGAAAATTATGTAATAATGTGTGGATTGGTGACGCCAACAACGGCACGTATTTATTTTTGCGAGACATTGTCCTAAAATAACCGAAATCATTTTTGAAACGAAAACTAAGGGTATTGTTTTGTAGAATAATTTCACATGACCGTTCACATTCTTAAAATTGCTTCGTACTTTGCCCGATGTTGTTTTTACGACCAAGCGCCGAGTACAATGCTACAAGGGGCAAGGTACGATCCACAGCACTCTTACGCACCTTGAACGGGAAATGTGCAATATCGCGTACAATATCGGTTTGTCGTATATGAATCACACAACGTACTATATTTATTAATGAAGTGAGCTACACATTCCATTTGATTTGTCATTTACGTGCGTTAATCCTTGAAGTAGTACGAACGTATGCATTTTTGAAAATGAAAATGACAGTCAGCATGTATACTGTAGTTACACATGCGGTAAATAATGATATATGAATGATAATATGTATATGAAAACGAAGCACACGACGTGCTCCACCCAGTGTGATAGTTGGATATATATTTAAAGTCACTTTTCATGGTGTAATGTGAGTTTAATTGCCAAAAACAAAAACAAACTCTGGTCGAAATGGAGAAATGGCACTCAGTTCACACTTATGTTTCCTCTGACGTTCGATTGCTATCGGCGCTCTGTTAAAAGACAAATCCCGTCACTCTATTTTTGTATTCTGCCTGTATCTCTTCAGCAGCAAACATTCTTAAACCTGTACCATGGTTGAATCGACCTCAAACAAGTCTGTGAAGAAGACGAAAGTTGTAGCTAGTCATCCTAAGACAATGGATATGATAGTTGAAGCTATTCAGGCACTGAAAGACCGGAAAGGGACATCAGTACAAGCAATCAAGTCATACATTTTGACTCACCATTCTACTGTCAGCCCGGCTCATATCACATCCAGTCTACGCCGTGCAATTAAATCCGGCATCGAGTCTGGGTTGTTAGTTCGTCCCAAAGATTCTAATGCTAATGGCGTAAATGGTCGTCTCAGAATCGGCAAGCTCCCAGAGAAGCCAAAAAAGAAGGCAGTAACCAAGAAAGCTGTACCAAAGAAAACGTCGACCAAGAAGCCAACACTGAAAGACAAGAAACCCAAGGACAAGAAGGTTACGAAAAAGCCAAAGTCGGACAAGAAGGTTACGAAAAAGCCAAAGTCGGACAAGAAACCACAAGCTAAAAATACCGCCACAAAGAAATCAGAGAAAACTACCACTAAAAAGCCGGCTCAAAAGAAAACACCCAAAAAGGCTTCAAAACCAAAGAAGCCGACAACAAAGAAACACACCACCAAAAAATAAAATGATGTACTTCGCTGCATCCAAACCAAACGGCCCTTTTCAGGGCCACCACATCCTCCAAAAAGAGAACTACCGAAAACAGTACGTGTGTCTGTATGACTGTATGTCTCTGTGTATGTATGTATTTTTTTTTTGCGTCAAACGTGAGTAATCCTAGAAATATACCGTGGCAAAATCCATTGTTTACTACTGTAATTAAAAATACATAAATAAATAAATAAATAAATAAATAAATGATAGATAATATATCTACCTACATTCGTGGTTTCACATGTTACGTGATCGCATTCTGATGAATGTACCGAGAGAGGGCGCCCCCATGACAGGTGGTTTGTAAAACGTTATACGCCCATTTATATATGCACTGATTTAAGCGGGACGACAGCGCCTTCATGCGACATTGTTTCGAATATTGTTGTTGTTTACGTGACTGGTTTGGACAAGCTTCAGTACAAATCGGGATTCTGACAAGGTTACGCTCAGCCAATAAGAATTCGTTAATTTCGACCAATCACGGCCACCATATACCGGCCAATCACAATATTAATTCATTCACCAATCAGCTGGCGTGAAGCGCCGGCTAATAGAGTATAAAAATAGAGACTGCACCTTTCAAACATATTCTACTTTATTCTGACATCGAAAAAAGTACTCGTACTCTGTACTCGACATGGCACGTACCAAGCAAACAGCACGTAAATCTACTGGTGGAAAAGCGCCACGAAAACAATTGGCAACAAAGGCTGCTCGCAAGAGCGCACCTGCTACTGGCGGAGTGAAGAAACCACATCGTTACAGGCCTGGCACCGTCGCTCTTCGTGAGATCCGCCGTTACCAGAAAAGTACAGAGCTCCTGATCCGAAAGCTGCCATTCCAGCGTCTGGTTCGAGAAATTGCGCAAGATTTCAAGACCGACCTTCGATTCCAGAGCTCCGCCGTGATGGCCCTACAAGAAGCCAGCGAGGCATACCTAGTAGGTCTTTTCGAAGACACCAACCTGTGTGCCATTCACGCCAAACGTGTAACCATCATGCCCAAAGATATCCAACTTGCCCGTCGCATCCGCAGTGAGCGAGCATAAGTCGTATGCCTAGCATACACAAACCAAAACGGCCCTTTTCAGGGCCACCACATCCTCCAAAAAGAGAACTACCGTCAAATGAACGCACCTATACCACATTATCACGATCACAAATAAATAAATACATACATACATACATACAGCCACTTACACATAAAGTAAGTGCGTGTCAGTTTGTTCTGACGATAGCAATTATCTCACGTCCTTTGTTTCTTTCTAACCAATACCATATGTGAAGGTGTTAAGGAGACAGGGTTGGACCAGCTGCGAGTGCGAAACAATGGAAAATTATGTAATAATGTGTGGATTGGTGACGCCAACAACGGCACGTATTTATTTTTGCGAGACATTGTCCTAAAATAACCGAAATCATTTTTGAAACGAAAACTAAGGGTATTGTTTTGTAGAATAATTTCACATGACCGTTCACATTCTTAAAATTGCTTCGTACTTTGCCCGATGTTGTTTTTACGACCAAGCGCCGAGTACAATGCTACAAGGGGCAAGGTACGATCCACAGCACTCTTACGCACCTTGAACGGGAAATGTGCAATATCGCGTACAATATCGGTTTGTCGTATATGAATCACACAACGTACTATATTTATTAATGAAGTGAGCTACACATTCCATTTGATTTGTCATTTACGTGCGTTAATCCTTGAAGTAGTACGAACGTATGCATTTTTGAAAATGAAAATGACAGTCAGCATGTATACTGTAGTTACACATGCGGTAAATAATGATATATGAATGATAATATGTATATGAAAACGAAGCACACGACATGCTCCACCCAGTGTGATAGTTGGATATATATTTAAAGTCACTTTTCATGGTGTAATGTGAGTTTAATTGCCAAAAACAAAAACAAACTCTGGTCGAAATGGAGAAATGGCACTCAGTTCACACTTATGTTTCCTCTGACGTTCGATTGCTATCGGCGCTCTGTTAAAAGACAAATCCCGTCACTCTATTTTTGTATTCTGCCTGTATCTCTTCAGCAGCAAACATTCTTAAACCTGTACCATGGTTGAATCGACCTCAAACAAGTCTGTGAAGAAGACGAAAGTTGTAGCTAGTCATCCTAAGACAATGGATATGATAGTTGAAGCTATTCAGGCACTGAAAGACCGGAAAGGGACATCAGTACAAGCAATCAAGTCATACATTTTGACTCACCATTCTACTGTCAGCCCGGCTCATATCACATCCAGTCTACGCCGTGCAATTAAATCCGGCATCGAGTCTGGGTTGTTAGTTCGTCCCAAAGATTCTAATGCTAATGGCGTAAATGGTCGTCTCAGAATCGGCAAGCTCCCAGAGAAGCCAAAAAAGAAGGCAGTAACCAAGAAAGCTGTACCAAAGAAAACGTCGACCAAGAAGCCAACACTGAAAGACAAGAAACCCAAGGACAAGAAGGTTACGAAAAAGCCAAAGTCGGACAAGAAGGTTACGAAAAAGCCAAAGTCGGACAAGAAACCACAAGCTAAAAATACCGCCACAAAGAAATCAGAGAAAACTACCACTAAAAAGCCGGCTCAAAAGAAAACACCCAAAAAGGCTTCAAAACCAAAGAAGCCGACAACAAAGAAACACACCACCAAAAAATAAAATGATGTACTTCGCTGCATCCAAACCAAACGGCCCTTTTCAGGGCCACCACATCCTCCAAAAAGAGAACTACCGAAAACAGTACGTGTGTCTGTATGACTGTATGTCTCTGTGTATGTATGTATTTTTTTTTTGCGTCAAACGTGAGTAATCCTAGAAATATACCGTGGCAAAATCCATTGTTTACTACTGTAATTAAAAATACATAAATAAATAAATAAATAAATAAATAAATGATAGATAATATATCTACCTACATTCGTGGTTTCACATGTTACGTGATCGCATTCTGATGAATGTACCGAGAGAGGGCGCCCCCATGACAGGTGGTTTGTAAAACGTTATACGCCCATTTATATATGCACTGATTTAAGCGGGACGACAGCGCCTTCATGCGACATTGTTTCGAATATTGTTGTTGTTTACGTGACTGGTTTGGACAAGCTTCAGTACAAATCGGGATTCTGACAAGGTTACGCTCAGCCAATAAGAATTCGTTAATTTCGACCAATCACGGCCACCATATACCGGCCAATCACAATATTAATTCATTCACCAATCAGCTGGCGTGAAGCGCCGGCTAATAGAGTATAAAAATAGAGACTGCACCTTTCAAACATATTCTACTTTATTCTGACATCGAAAAAAGTACTCGTACTCTGTACT
The DNA here is from genome assembly GCF_978046115.1 of Saccoglossus kowalevskii. Lineage (NCBI taxonomy): Eukaryota > Metazoa > Hemichordata > Enteropneusta > Harrimaniidae > Saccoglossus > Saccoglossus kowalevskii. Next base: position 23,902,825 of record NC_140659.1, read on the forward strand.
CGACATGGCACGTACCAAGCAAACAGCACGTAAATCTACTGGTGGAAAAGCGCCACGAAAACAATTGGCAACAAAGGCTGCTCGCAAGAGCGCACCTGCTACTGGCGGAGTGAAGAAACCACATCGTTACAGGCCTGGCACCGTCGCTCTTCGTGAGATCCGCCGTTACCAGAAAAGTACAGAGCTCCTGATCCGAAAGCTGCCATTCCAGCGTCTGGTTCGAGAAATTGCGCAAGATTTCAAGACCGACCTTCGATTCCAGAGCTCCGCCGTGATGGCCCTACAAGAAGCCAGCGAGGCATACCTAGTAGGTCTTTTCGAAGACACCAACCTGTGTGCCATTCACGCCAAACGTGTAACCATCATGCCCAAAGATATCCAACTTGCCCGTCGCATCCGCGGTGAGCGAGCATAAGTCGTATGCCTAGCATACACAAACCAAAACGGCCCTTTTCAGGGCCACCACATCCTCCAAAAAGAGAACTACCGTCAAATGAACGCACCTATACCACATTATCACGATCACAAATAAATAAATACATACATACATACATACAGCCACTTACACATAAAGTAAGTGCGTGTCAGTTTGTTCTGACGATAGCAATTATCTCACGTCCTTTGTTTCTTTCTAACCAATACCATATGTGAAGGTGTTAAGGAGACAGGGTTGGACCAGCTGCGAGTGCGAAACAATGGAAAATTATGTAATAATGTGTGGATTGGTGACGCCAACAACGGCACGTATTTATTTTTGCGAGACATTGTCCTAAAATAACCGAAATCATTTTTGAAACGAAAACTAAGGGTATTGTTTTGTAGAATAATTTCACATGACCGTTCACATTCTTAAAATTGCTTCGTACTTTGCCCGATGTTGTTTTTACGACCAAGCGCCGAGTACAATGCTACAAGGGGCAAGGTACGATCCACAGCACTCTTACGCACCTTGAACGGGAAATGTGCAATATCGCGTACAATATCGGTTTGTCGTATATGAATCACACAACGTACTATATTTATTAATGAAGTGAGCTACACATTCCATTTGATTTGTCATTTACGTGCGTTAATCCTTGAAGTAGTACGAACGTATGCATTTTTGAAAATGAAAATGACAGTCAGCATGTATACTGTAGTTACACATGCGGTAAATAATGATATATGAATGATAATATGTATATGAAAACGAAGCACACGACGTGCTCCACCCAGTGTGATAGTTGGATATATATTTAAAGTCACTTTTCATGGTGTAATGTGAGTTTAATTGCCAAAAACAAAAACAAACTCTGGTCGAAATGGAGAAATGGCACTCAGTTCACACTTATGTTTCCTCTGACGTTCGATTGCTATCGGCGCTCTGTTAAAAGACAAATCCCGTCACTCTATTTTTGTATTCTGCCTGTATCTCTTCAGCAGCAAACATTCTTAAACCTGTACCATGGTTGAATCGACCTCAAACAAGTCTGTGAAGAAGACGAAAGTTGTAGCTAGTCATCCTAAGACAATGGATATGATAGTTGAAGCTATTCAGGCACTGAAAGACCGGAAAGGGACATCAGTACAAGCAATCAAGTCATACATTTTGACTCACCATTCTACTGTCAGCCCGGCTCATATCACATCCAGTCTACGCCGTGCAATTAAATCCGGCATCGAGTCTGGGTTGTTAGTTCGTCCCAAAGATTCTAATGCTAATGGCGTAAATGGTCGTCTCAGAATCGGCAAGCTCCCAGAGAAGCCAAAAAAGAAGGCAGTAACCAAGAAAGCTGTACCAAAGAAAACGTCGACCAAGAAGCCAACACTGAAAGACAAGAAACCCAAGGACAAGAAGGTTACGAAAAAGCCAAAGTCGGACAAGAAGGTTACGAAAAAGCCAAAGTCGGACAAGAAACCACAAGCTAAAAATACCGCCACAAAGAAATCAGAGAAAACTACCACTAAAAAGCCGGCTCAAAAGAAAACACCCAAAAAGGCTTCAAAACCAAAGAAGCCGACAACAAAGAAACACACCACCAAAAAATAAAATGATGTACTTCGCTGCATCCAAACCAAACGGCCCTTTTCAGGGCCACCACATCCTCCAAAAAGAGAACTACCGAAAACAGTACGTGTGTCTGTATGACTGTATGTCTCTGTGTATGTATGTATTTTTTTTTTGCGTCAAACGTGAGTAATCCTAGAAATATACCGTGGCAAAATCCATTGTTTACTACTGTAATTAAAAATACATAAATAAATAAATAAATAAATAAATAAATGATAGATAATATATCTACCTACATTCGTGGTTTCACATGTTACGTGATCGCATTCTGATGAATGTACCGAGAGAGGGCGCCCCCATGACAGGTGGTTTGTAAAACGTTATACGCCCATTTATATATGCACTGATTTAAGCGGGACGACAGCGCCTTCATGCGACATTGTTTCGAATATTGTTGTTGTTTACGTGACTGGTTTGGACAAGCTTCAGTACAAATCGGGATTCTGACAAGGTTACGCTCAGCCAATAAGAATTCGTTAATTTCGACCAATCACGGCCACCATATACCGGCCAATCACAATATTAATTCATTCACCAATCAGCTGGCGTGAAGCGCCGGCTAATAGAGTATAAAAATAGAGACTGCACCTTTCAAACATATTCTACTTTATTCTGACATCGAAAAAAGTACTCGTACTCTGTACTCGACATGGCACGTACCAAGCAAACAGCACGTAAATCTACTGGTGGAAAAGCGCCACGAAAACAATTGGCAACAAAGGCTGCTCGCAAGAGCGCACCTGCTACTGGCGGAGTGAAGAAACCACATCGTTACAGGCCTGGCACCGTCGCTCTTCGTGAGATCCGCCGTTACCAGAAAAGTACAGAGCTCCTGATCCGAAAGCTGCCATTCCAGCGTCTGGTTCGAGAAATTGCGCAAGATTTCAAGACCGACCTTCGATTCCAGAGCTCCGCCGTGATGGCCCTACAAGAAGCCAGCGAGGCATACCTAGTAGGTCTTTTCGAAGACACCAACCTGTGTGCCATTCACGCCAAACGTGTAACCATCATGCCCAAAGATATCCAACTTGCCCGTCGCATCCGCGGTGAGCGAGCATAAGTCGTATGCCTAGCATACACAAACCAAAACGGCCCTTTTCAGGGCCACCACATCCTCCAAAAAGAGAACTACCGTCAAATGAACGCACCTATACCACATTATCACGATCACAAATAAATAAATACATACATACATACATACAGCCACTTACACATAAAGTAAGTGCGTGTCAGTTTGTTCTGACGATAGCAATTATCTCACGTCCTTTGTTTCTTTCTAACCAATACCATATGTGAAGGTGTTAAGGAGACAGGGTTGGACCAGCTGCGAGTGCGAAACAATGGAAAATTATGTAATAATGTGTGGATTGGTGACGCCAACAACGGCACGTATTTATTTTTGCGAGACATTGTCCTAAAATAACCGAAATCATTTTTGAAACGAAAACTAAGGGTATTGTTTTGTAGAATAATTTCACATGACCGTTCACATTCTTAAAATTGCTTCGTACTTTGCCCGATGTTGTTTTTACGACCAAGCGCCGAGTACAATGCTACAAGGGGCAAGGTACGATCCACAGCACTCTTACGCACCTTGAACGGGAAATGTGCAATATCGCGTACAATATCGGTTTGTCGTATATGAATCACACAACGTACTATATTTATTAATGAAGTGAGCTACACATTCCATTTGATTTGTCATTTACGTGCGTTAATCCTTGAAGTAGTACGAACGTATGCATTTTTGAAAATGAAAATGACAGTCAGCATGTATACTGTAGTTACACATGCGGTAAATAATGATATATGAATGATAATATGTATATGAAAACGAAGCACACGACGTGCTCCACCCAGTGTGATAGTTGGATATATATTTAAAGTCACTTTTCATGGTGTAATGTGAGTTTAATTGCCAAAAACAAAAACAAACTCTGGTCGAAATGGAGAAATGGCACTCAGTTCACACTTATGTTTCCTCTGACGTTCGATTGCTATCGGCGCTCTGTTAAAAGACAAATCCCGTCACTCTATTTTTGTATTCTGCCTGTATCTCTTCAGCAGCAAACATTCTTAAACCTGTACCATGGTTGAATCGACCTCAAACAAGTCTGTGAAGAAGACGAAAGTTGTAGCTAGTCATCCTAAGACAATGGATATGATAGTTGAAGCTATTCAGGCACTGAAAGACCGGAAAGGGACATCAGTACAAGCAATCAAGTCATACATTTTGACTCACCATTCTACTGTCAGCCCGGCTCATATCACATCCAGTCTACGCCGTGCAATTAAATCCGGCATCGAGTCTGGGTTGTTAGTTCGTCCCAAAGATTCTAATGCTAATGGCGTAAATGGTCGTCTCAGAATCGGCAAGCTCCCAGAGAAGCCAAAAAAGAAGGCAGTAACCAAGAAAGCTGTACCAAAGAAAACGTCGACCAAGAAGCCAACACTGAAAGACAAGAAACTCAAGGACAAGAAGGTTACGAAAAAGCCAAAGTCGGACAAGAAGGTTACGAAAAAGCCAAAGTCGGACAAGAAACCACAAGCTAAAAATACCGCCACAAAGAAATCAGAGAAAACTACCACTAAAAAGCCGGCTCAAAAGAAAACACCCAAAAAGGCTTCAAAACCAAAGAAGCCGACAACAAAGAAACACACCACCAAAAAATAAAATGATGTACTTCGCTGCATCCAAACCAAACGGCCCTTTTCAGGGCCACCACATCCTCCAAAAAGAGAACTACCGAAAACAGTACGTGTGTCTGTATGACTGTATGTCTCTGTGTATGTATGTATTTTTTTTTGCGTCAAACGTGAGTAATCCTAGAAATATACCGTGGCAAAATCCATTGTTTACTACTGTAATTAAAAATACATAAATAAATAAATAAATAAATAAATAAATAAATAAATAAATGATAGATAATATATCTACCTACATTCGTGGTTTCACATGTTACGTGATCGCATTCTGATGAATGTACCGAGAGAGGGCGCCCCCATGACAGGTGGTTTGTAAAACGTTATACGCCCATTTATATATGCACTGATTTAAGCGGGACGACAGCGCCTTCATGCGACATTGTTTCGAATATTGTTGTTGTTTACGTGACTGGTTTGGACAAGCTTCAGTACAAATCGGGATTCTGACAAGGTTACGCTCAGCCAATAAGAATTCGTTAATTTCGACCAATCACGGCCACCATATACCGGCCAATCACAATATTAATTCATTCACCAATCAGCTGGCGTGAAGCGCCGGCTAATAGAGTATAAAAATAGAGACTGCACCTTTCAAACATATTCTACTTTATTCTGACATCGAAAAAAGTACTCGTACTCTGTACTCGACATGGCACGTACCAAGCAAACAGCACGTAAATCTACTGGTGGAAAAGCGCCACGAAAACAATTGGCAACAAAGGCTGCTCGCAAGAGCGCACCTGCTACTGGCGGAGTGAAGAAACCACATCGTTACAGGCCTGGCACCGTCGCTCTTCGTGAGATCCGCCGTTACCAGAAAAGTACAGAGCTCCTGATCCGAAAGCTGCCATTCCAGCGTCTGGTTCGAGAAATTGCGCAAGATTTCAAGACCGACCTTCGATTCCAGAGCTCCGCCGTGATGGCCCTACAAGAAGCCAGCGAGGCATACCTAGTAGGTCTTTTCGAAGACACCAACCTGTGTGCCATTCACGCCAAACGTGTAACCATCATGCCCAAAGATATCCAACTTGCCCGTCGCATCCGCGGTGAGCGAGCATAAGTCGTATGCCTAGCATACACAAACCAAAACGGCCCTTTTCAGGGCCACCACATCCTCCAAAAAGAGAACTACCGTCAAATGAACGCACCTATACCACATTATCACGATCACAAATAAATAAATACATACATACATACATACAGCCACTTACACATAAAGTAAGTGCGTGTCAGTTTGTTCTGACGATAGCAATTATCTCACGTCCTTTGTTTCTTTCTAACCAATACCATATGTGAAGGTGTTAAGGAGACAGGGTTGGACCAGCTGCGAGTGCGAAACAATGGAAAATTATGTAATAATGTGTGGATTGGTGACGCCAACAACGGCACGTATTTATTTTTGCGAGACATTGTCCTAAAATAACCGAAATCATTTTTGAAACGAAAACTAAGGGTATTGTTTTGTAGAATAATTTCACATGACCGTTCACATTCTTAAAATTGCTTCGTACTTTGCCCGATGTTGTTTTTACGACCAAGCGCCGAGTACAATGCTACAAGGGGCAAGGTACGATCCACAGCACTCTTACGCACCTTGAACGGGAAATGTGCAATATCGCGTACAATATCGGTTTGTCGTATATGAATCACACAACGTACTATATTTATTAATGAAGTGAGCTACACATTCCATTTGATTTGTCATTTACGTGCGTTAATCCTTGAAGTAGTACGAACGTATGCATTTTTGAAAATGAAAATGACAGTCAGCATGTATACTGTAGTTACACATGCGGTAAATAATGATATATGAATGATAATATGTATATGAAAACGAAGCACACGACGTGCTCCACCCAGTGTGATAGTTGGATATATATTTAAAGTCACTTTTCATGGTGTAATGTGAGTTTAATTGCCAAAAACAAAAACAAACTCTGGTCGAAATGGAGAAATGGCACTCAGTTCACACTTATGTTTCCTCTGACGTTCGATTGCTATCGGCGCTCTGTTAAAAGACAAATCCCGTCACTCTATTTTTGTATTCTGCCTGTATCTCTTCAGCAGCAAACATTCTTAAACCTGTACCATGGTTGAATCGACCTCAAACAAGTCTGTGAAGAAGACGAAAGTTGTAGCTAGTCATCCTAAGACAATGGATATGATAGTTGAAGCTATTCAGGCACTGAAAGACCGGAAAGGGACATCAGTACAAGCAATCAAGTCATACATTTTGACTCACCATTCTACTGTCAGCCCGGCTCATATCACATCCAGTCTACGCCGTGCAATTAAATCCGGCATCGAGTCTGGGTTGTTAGTTCGTCCCAAAGATTCTAATGCTAATGGCGTAAATGGTCGTCTCAGAATCGGCAAGCTCCCAGAGAAGCCAAAAAAGAAGGCAGTAACCAAGAAAGCTGTACCAAAGAAAACGTCGACCAAGAAGCCAACACTGAAAGACAAGAAACCCAAGGACAAGAAGGTTACGAAAAAGCCAAAGTCGGACAAGAAGGTTACGAAAAAGCCAAAGTCGGACAAGAAACCACAAGCTAAAAATACCGCCACAAAGAAATCAGAGAAAACTACCACTAAAAAGCCGGCTCAAAAGAAAACACCCAAAAAGGCTTCAAAACCAAAGAAGCCGACAACAAAGAAACACACCACCAAAAAATAAAATGATGTACTTCGCTGCATCCAAACCAAACGGCCCTTTTCAGGGCCACCACATCCTCCAAAAAGAGAACTACCGAAAACAGTACGTGTGTCTGTATGACTGTATGTCTCTGTGTATGTATGTATTTTTTTTTTGCGTCAAACGTGAGTAATCCTAGAAATATACCGTGGCAAAATCCATTGTTTACTACTGTAATTAAAAATACATAAATAAATAAATAAATAAATAAATAAATAAATAAATAAATAAATAAATAAATGATAGATAATATATCTACCTACATTCGTGGTTTCACATGTTACGTGATCGCATTCTGATGAATGTACCGAGAGAGGGCGCCCCCATGACAGGTGGTTTGTAAAACGTTATACGCCCATTTATATATGCACTGATTTAAGCGGGACGACAGCGCCTTCATGCGACATTGTTTCGAATATTGTTGTTGTTTACGTGACTGGTTTGGACAAGCTTCAGTACAAATCGGGATTCTGACAAGGTTACGCTCAGCCAATAAGAATTCGTTAATTTCGACCAATCACGGCCACCATATACCGGCCAATCACAATATTAATTCATTCACCAATCAGCTGGCGTGAAGCGCCGGCTAATAGAGTATAAAAATAGAGACTGCACCTTTCAAACATATTCTACTTTATTCTGACATCGAAAAAAGTACTCGTACTCTGTACTCGACATGGCACGTACCAAGCAAACAGCACGTAAATCTACTGGTGGAAAAGCGCCACGAAAACAATTGGCAACAAAGGCTGCTCGCAAGAGCGCACCTGCTACTGGCGGAGTGAAGAAACCACATCGTTACAGGCCTGGCACCGTCGCTCTTCGTGAGATCCGCCGTTACCAGAAAAGTACAGAGCTCCTGATCCGAAAGCTGCCATTCCAGCATCTGGTTCGAGAAATTGCGCAAGATTTCAAGACCGACCTTCGATTCCAGAGCTCCGCCGTGATGGCCCTACAAGAAGCCAGCGAGGCATACCTAGTAGGTCTTTTCGAAGACACCAACCTGTGTGCCATTCACGCCAAACGTGTAACCATCATGCCCAAAGATATCCAACTTGCCCGTCGCATCCGCGGTGAGCGAGCATAAGTCGTATGCCTAGCATACACAAACCAAAACGGCCCTTTTCAGGGCCACCACATCCTCCAAAAAGAGAACTACCGTCAAATGAACGCACCTATACCACATTATCACGATCACAAATAAATAAATACATACATACATACATACATACAGCCACTTACACATAAAGTAAGTGCGTGTCAGTTTGTTCTGACGATAGCAATTATCTCACGTCCTTTGTTTCTTTCTAACCAATACCATATGTGAAGGTGTTAAGGAGACAGGGTTGGACCAGCTGCGAGTGCGAAACAATGGAAAATTATGTAATAATGTGTGGATTGGTGACGCCAACAACGGCACGTATTTATTTTTGCGAGACATTGTCCTAAAATAACCGAAATCATTTTTGAAACGAAAACTAAGGGTATTGTTTTGTAGAATAATTTCACATGACCGTTCACATTCTTAAAATTGCTTCGTACTTTGCCCGATGTTGTTTTTACGACCAAGCGCCGAGTACAATGCTACAAGGGGCAAGGTACGATCCACAGCACTCTTACGCACCTTGAACGGGAAATGTGCAATATCGCGTACAATATCGGTTTGTCGTATATGAATCACACAACGTACTATATTTATTAATGAAGTGAGCTACACATTCCATTTGATTTGTCATTTACGTGCGTTAATCCTTGAAGTAGTACGAACGTATGCATTTTTGAAAATGAAAATGACAGTCAGCATGTATACTGTAGTTACACATGCGGTAAATAATGATATATGAATGATAATATGTATATGAAAACGAAGCACACGACGTGCTCCACCCAGTGTGATAGTTGGATATATATTTAAAGTCACTTTTCATGGTGTAATGTGAGTTTAATTGCCAAAAACAAAAACAAACTCTGGTCGAAATGGAGAAATGGCACTCAGTTCACACTTATGTTTCCTCTGACGTTCGATTGCTATCGGCGCTCTGTTAAAAGACAAATCCCGTCACTCTATTTTTGTATTCTGCCTGTATCTCTTCAGCAGCAAACATTCTTAAACCTGTACCATGGTTGAATCGACCTCAAACAAGTCTGTGAAGAAGACGAAAGTTGTAGCTAGTCATCCTAAGACAATGGATATGATAGTTGAAGCTATTCAGGCACTGAAAGACCGGAAAGGGACATCAGTACAAGCAATCAAGTCATACATTTTGACTCACCATTCTACTGTCAGCCCGGCTCATATCACATCCAGTCTACGCCGTGCAATTAAATCCGGCATCGAGTCTGGGTTGTTAGTTCGTCCCAAAGATTCTAATGCTAATGGCGTAAATGGTCGTCTCAGAATCGGCAAGCTCCCAGAGAAGCCAAAAAAGAAGGCAGTAACCAAGAAAGCTGTACCAAAGAAAACGTCGACCAAGAAGCCAACACTGAAAGACAAGAAACCCAAGGACAAGAAGGTTACGAAAAAGCCAAAGTCGGACAAGAAGGTTACGAAAAAGCCAAAGTCGGACAAGAAACCACAAGCTAAAAATACCGCCACAAAGAAATCAGAGAAAACTACCACTAAAAAGCCGGCTCAAAAGAAAACACCCAAAAAGGCTTCAAAACCAAAGAAGCCGACAACAAAGAAACACACCACCAAAAAATAAAATGATGTACTTCGCTGCATCCAAACCAAACGGCCCTTTTCAGGGCCACCACATCCTCCAAAAAGAGAACTACCGAAAACAGTACGTGTGTCTGTATGACTGTATGTCTCTGTGTATGTATGTATTTTTTTTTTGCGTCAAACGTGAGTAATCCTAGAAATATACCGTGGCAAAATCCATTGTTTACTACTGTAATTAAAAATACATAAATAAATAAATAAATAAATAAATAAATAAATAAATGATAGATAATATATCTACCTACATTCGTGGTTTCACATGTTACGTGATCGCATTCTGATGAATGTACCGAGAGAGGGCGCCCCCATGACAGGTGGTTTGTAAAACGTTATACGCCCATTTATATATGCACTGATTTAAGCGGGACGACAGCGCCTTCATGCGACATTGTTTCGAATATTGTTGTTGTTTACGTGACTGGTTTGGACAAGCTTCAGTACAAATCGGGATTCTGACAAGGTTACGCTCAGCCAATAAGAATTCGTTAATTTCGACCAATCACGGCCACCATATACCGGCCAATCACAATATTAATTCATTCACCAATCAGCTGGCGTGAAGCGCCGGCTAATAGAGTATAAAAATAGAGACTGCACCTTTCAAACATATTCTACTTTATTCTGACATCGAAAAAAGTACTCGTACTCTGTACTCGACATGGCACGTACCAAGCAAACAGCACGTAAATCTACTGGTGGAAAAGCGCCACGAAAACAATTGGCAACAAAGGCTGCTCGCAAGAGCGCACCTGCTACTGGCGGAGTGAAGAAACCACATCGTTACAGGCCTGGCACCGTCGCTCTTCGTGAGATCCGCCGTTACCAGAAAAGTACAGAGCTCCTGATCCGAAAGCTGCCATTCCAGCATCTGGTTCGAGAAATTGCGCAAGATTTCAAGACCGACCTTCGATTCCAGAGCTCCGCCGTGATGGCCCTACAAGAAGCCAGCGAGGCATACCTAGTAGGTCTTTTCGAAGACACCAACCTGTGTGCCATTCACGCCAAACGTGTAACCATCATGCCCAAAGATATCCAACTTGCCCGTCGCATCCGCGGTGAGCGAGCATAAGTCGTATGCCTAGCATACACAAACCAAAACGGCCCTTTTCAGGGCCACCACATCCTCCAAAAAGAGAACTACCGTCAAATGAACGCACCTATACCACATTATCACGATCACAAATAAATAAATACATACATACATACATACATACAGCCACTTACACATAAAGTAAGTGCGTGTCAGTTTGTTCTGACGATAGCAATTATCTCACGTCCTTTGTTTCTTTCTAACCAATACCATATGTGAAGGTGTTAAGGAGACAGGGTTGGACCAGCTGCGAGTGCGAAACAATGGAAAATTATGTAATAATGTGTGGATTGGTGACGCCAACAACGGCACGTATTTATTTTTGCGAGACATTGTCCTAAAATAACCGAAATCATTTTTGAAACGAAAACTAAGGGTATTGTTTTGTAGAATAATTTCACATGACCGTTCACATTCTTAAAATTGCTTCGTACTTTGCCCGATGTTGTTTTTACGACCAAGCGCCGAGTACAATGCTACAAGGGGCAAGGTACGATCCACAGCACTCTTACGCACCTTGAACGGGAAATGTGCAATATCGCGTACAATATCGGTTTGTCGTATATGAATCACACAACGTACTATATTTATTAATGAAGTGAGCTACACATTCCATTTGATTTGTCATTTACGTGCGTTAATCCTTGAAGTAGTACGAACGTATGCATTTTTGAAAATGAAAATGACAGTCAGCATGTATACTGTAGTTACACATGCGGTAAATAATGATATATGAATGATAATATGTATATGAAAACGAAGCACACGACGTGCTCCACCCAGTGTGATAGTTGGATATATATTTAAAGTCACTTTTCATGGTGTAATGTGAGTTTAATTGCCAAAAACAAAAACAAACTCTGGTCGAAATGGAGAAATGGCACTCAGTTCACACTTATGTTTCCTCTGACGTTCGATTGCTATCGGCGCTCTGTTAAAAGACAAATCCCGTCACTCTATTTTTGTATTCTGCCTGTATCTCTTCAGCAGCAAACATTCTTAAACCTGTACCATGGTTGAATCGACCTCAAACAAGTCTGTGAAGAAGACGAAAGTTGTAGCTAGTCATCCTAAGACAATGGATATGATAGTTGAAGCTATTCAGGCACTGAAAGACCGGAAAGGGACATCAGTACAAGCAATCAAGTCATACATTTTGACTCACCATTCTACTGTCAGCCCGGCTCATATCACATCCAGTCTACGCCGTGCAATTAAATCCGGCATCGAGTCTGGGTTGTTAGTTCGTCCCAAAGATTCTAATGCTAATGGCGTAAATGGTCGTCTCAGAATCGGCAAGCTCCCAGAGAAGCCAAAAAAGAAGGCAGTAACCAAGAAAGCTGTACCAAAGAAAACGTCGACCAAGAAGCCAACACTGAAAGACAAGAAACCCAAGGACAAGAAGGTTACGAAAAAGCCAAAGTCGGACAAGAAGGTTACGAAAAAGCCAAAGTCGGACAAGAAACCACAAGCTAAAAATACCGCCACAAAGAAATCAGAGAAAACTACCACTAAAAAGCCGGCTCAAAAGAAAACACCCAAAAAGGCTTCAAAACCAAAGAAGCCGACAACAAAGAAACACACCACCAAAAAATAAAATGATGTACTTCGCTGCATCCAAACCAAACGGCCCTTTTCAGGGCCACCACATCCTCCAAAAAGAGAACTACCGAAAACAGTACGTGTGTCTGTATGACTGTATGTCTCTGTGTATGTATGTATTTTTTTTTTGCGTCAAACGTGAGTAATCCTAGAAATATACCGTGGCAAAATCCATTGTTTACTACTGTAATTAAAAATACATAAATAAATAAATAAATAAATAAATAAATAAATAAATAAATAAATGATAGATAATATATCTACCTACATTCGTGGTTTCACATGTTACGTGATCGCATTCTGATGAATGTACCGAGAGAGGGCGCCCCCATGACAGGTGGTTTGTAAAACGTTATACGCCCATTTATATATGCACTGATTTAAGCGGGACGACAGCGCCTTCATGCGACATTGTTTCGAATATTGTTGTTGTTTACGTGACTGGTTTGGACAAGCTTCAGTACAAATCGGGATTCTGACAAGGTTACGCTCAGCCAATAAGAATTCGTTAATTTCGACCAATCACGGCCACCATATACCGGCCAATCACAATATTAATTCATTCACCAATCAGCTGGCGTGAAGCGCCGGCTAATAGAGTATAAAAATAGAGACTGCACCTTTCAAACATATTCTACTTTATTCTGACATCGAAAAAAGTACTCGTACTCTGTACTCGACATGGCACGTACCAAGCAAACAGCACGTAAATCTACTGGTGGAAAAGCGCCACGAAAACAATTGGCAACAAAGGCTGCTCGCAAGAGCGCACCTGCTACTGGCGGAGTGAAGAAACCACATCGTTACAGGCCTGGCACCGTCGCTCTTCGTGAGATCCGCCGTTACCAGAAAAGTACAGAGCTCCTGATCCGAAAGCTGCCATTCCAGCGTCTGGTTCGAGAAATTGCGCAAGATTTCAAGACCGACCTTCGATTCCAGAGCTCCGCCGTGATGGCCCTACAAGAAGCCAGCGAGGCATACCTAGTAGGTCTTTTCGAAGACACCAACCTGTGTGCCATTCACGCCAAACGTGTAACCATCATGCCCAAAGATATCCAACTTGCCCGTCGCATCCGCGGTGAGCGAGCATAAGTCGTATGCCTAGCATACACAAACCAAAACGGCCCTTTTCAGGGCCACCACATCCTCCAAAAAGAGAACTACCGTCAAATGAACGCACCTATACCACATTATCACGATCACAAATAAATAAATACATACATACATACATACAGCCACTTACACATAAAGTAAGTGCGTGTCAGTTTGTTCTGACGATAGCAATTATCTCACGTCCTTTGTTTCTTTCTAACCAATACCATATGTGAAGGTGTTAAGGAGACAGGGTTGGACCAGCTGCGAGTGCGAAACAATGGAAAATTATGTAATAATGTGTGGATTGGTGACGCCAACAACGGCACGTATTTATTTTTGCGAGACATTGTCCTAAAATAACCGAAATCATTTTTGAAACGAAAACTAAGGGTATTGTTTTGTAGAATAATTTCACATGACCGTTCACATTCTTAAAATTGCTTCGTACTTTGCCCGATGTTGTTTTTACGACCAAGCGCCGAGTACAATGCTACAAGGGGCAAGGTACGATCCACAGCACTCTTACGCACCTTGAACGGGAAATGTGCAATATCGCGTACAATATCGGTTTGTCGTATATGAATCACACAACGTACTATATTTATTAATGAAGTGAGCTACACATTCCATTTGATTTGTCATTTACGTGCGTTAATCCTTGAAGTAGTACGAACGTATGCATTTTTGAAAATGAAAATGACAGTCAGCATGTATACTGTAGTTACACATGCGGTAAATAATGATATATGAATGATAATATGTATATGAAAACGAAGCACACGACGTGCTCCACCCAGTGTGATAGTTGGATATATATTTAAAGTCACTTTTCATGGTGTAATGTGAGTTTAATTGCCAAAAACAAAAACAAACTCTGGTCGAAATGGAGAAATGGCACTCAGTTCACACTTATGTTTCCTCTGACGTTCGATTGCTATCGGCGCTCTGTTAAAAGACAAATCCCGTCACTCTATTTTTGTATTCTGCCTGTATCTCTTCAGCAGCAAACATTCTTAAACCTGTACCATGGTTGAATCGACCTCAAACAAGTCTGTGAAGAAGACTAAAGTTGTAGCTAGTCATCCTAAGACAATGGATATGATAGTTGAAGCTATTCAGGCACTGAAAGACCGGAAAGGGACATCAGTACAAGCAATCAAGTCATACATTTTGACTCACCATTCTACTGTCAGCCCGGCTCATATCACATCCAGTCTACGCCGTGCAATTAAATCCGGCATCGAGTCTGGGTTGTTAGTTCGTCCCAAAGATTCTAATGCTAATGGCGTAAATGGTCGTCTCAGAATCGGCAAGCTCCCAGAGAAGCCAAAAAAGAAGGCAGTAACCAAGAAAGCTGTACCAAAGAAAACGTCGACCAAGAAGCCAACACTGAAAGACAAGAAACCCAAGGACAAGAAGGTTACGAAAAAGCCAAAGTCGGACAAGAAGGTTACGAAAAAGCCAAAGTCGGACAAGAAACCACAAGCTAAAAATACCGCCACAAAGAAATCAGAGAAAACTACCACTAAAAAGCCGGCTCAAAAGAAAACACCCAAAAAGGCTTCAAAACCAAAGAAGCCGACAACAAAGAAACACACCACCAAAAAATAAAATGATGTACTTCGCTGCATCCAAACCAAACGGCCCTTTTCAGGGCCACCACATCCTCCAAAAAGAGAACTACCGAAAACAGTACGTGTGTCTGTATGACTGTATGTCTCTGTGTATGTATGTATTTTTTTTTTGCGTCAAACGTGAGTAATCCTAGAAATATACCGTGGCAAAATCCATTGTTTACTACTGTAATTAAAAATACATAAATAAATAAATAAATAAATAAATAAATAAATAAATAAATAAATAAATAAATAAATGATAGATAATATATCTACCTACATTCGTGGTTTCACATGTTACGTGATCGCATTCTGATGAATGTACCGAGAGAGGGCGCCCCCATGACAGGTGGTTTGTAAAACGTTATACGCCCATTTATATATGCACTGATTTAAGCGGGACGACAGCGCCTTCATGCGACATTGTTTCGAATATTGTTGTTGTTTACGTGACTGGTTTGGACAAGCTTCAGTACAAATCGGGATTCTGACAAGGTTACGCTCAGCCAATAAGAATTCGTTAATTTCGACCAATCACGGCCACCATATACCGGCCAATCACAATATTAATTCATTCACCAATCAGCTGGCGTGAAGCGCCGGCTAATAGAGTATAAAAATAGAGACTGCACCTTTCAAACATATTCTACTTTATTCTGACATCGAAAAAAGTACTCGTACTCTGTACTCGACATGGCACGTACCAAGCAAACAGCACGTAAATCTACTGGTGGAAAAGCGCCACGAAAACAATTGGCAACAAAGGCTGCTCGCAAGAGCGCACCTGCTACTGGCGGAGTGAAGAAACCACATCGTTACAGGCCTGGCACCGTCGCTCTTCGTGAGATCCGCCGTTACCAGAAAAGTACAGAGCTCCTGATCCGAAAGCTGCCATTCCAGCGTCTGGTTCGAGAAATTGCGCAAGATTTCAAGACCGACCTTCGATTCCAGAGCTCCGCCGTGATGGCCCTACAAGAAGCCAGCGAGGCATACCTAGTAGGTCTTTTCGAAGACACCAACCTGTGTGCCATTCACGCCAAACGTGTAACCATCATGCCCAAAGATATCCAACTTGCCCGTCGCATCCGCGGTGAGCGAGCATAAGTCGTATGCCTAGCATACACAAACCAAAACGGCCCTTTTCAGGGCCACCACATCCTCCAAAAAGAGAACTACCGTCAAATGAACGCACCTATACCACATTATCACGATCACAAATAAATAAATACATACATACATACATACAGCCACTTACACATAAAGTAAGTGCGTGTCAGTTTGTTCTGACGATAGCAATTATCTCACGTCCTTTGTTTCTTTCTAACCAATACCATACGTGAAGGTGTTAAGGAGACAGGGTTGGACCAGCTGCGAGTGCGAAACAATGGAAAATTATGTAATAATGTGTGGATTGGTGACGCCAACAACGGCACGTATTTATTTTTGCGAGACATTGTCCTAAAATAACCGAAATCATTTTTGAAACGAAAACTAAGGGTATTGTTTTGTAGAATAATTTCACATGACCGTTCACATTCTTAAAATTGCTTCGTACTTTGCCCGATGTTGTTTTTACGACCAAGCGCCGAGTACAATGCTACAAGGGGCAAGGTACGATCCACAGCACTCTTACGCACCTTGAACGGGAAATGTGCAATATCGCGTACAATATCGGTTTGTCGTATATGAATCACACAACGTACTATATTTATTAATGAAGTGAGCTACACATTCCATTTGATTTGTCATTTACGTGCGTTAATCCTTGAAGTAGTACGAACGTATGCATTTTTGAAAATGAAAATGACAGTCAGCATGTATACTGTAGTTACACATGCGGTAAATAATGATATATGAATGATAATATGTATATGAAAACGAAGCACACGACGTGCTCCACCCAGTGTGATAGTTGGATATATATTTAAAGTCACTTTTCATGGTGTAATGTGAGTTTAATTGCCAAAAACAAAAACAAACTCTGGTCGAAATGGAGAAATGGCACTCAGTTCACACTTATGTTTCCTCTGACGTTCGATTGCTATCGGCGCTCTGTTAAAAGACAAATCCCGTCACTCTATTTTTGTATTCTGCCTGTATCTCTTCAGCAGCAAACATTCTTAAACCTGTACCATGGTTGAATCGACCTCAAACAAGTCTGTGAAGAAGACGAAAGTTGTAGCTAGTCATCCTAAGACAATGGATATGATAGTTGAAGCTATTCAGGCACTGAAAGACCGGAAAGGGACATCAGTACAAGCAATCAAGTCATACATTTTGACTCACCATTCTACTGTCAGCCCGGCTCATATCACATCCAGTCTACGCCGTGCAATTAAATCCGGCATCGAGTCTGGGTTGTTAGTTCGTCCCAAAGATTCTAATGCTAATGGCGTAAATGGTCGTCTCAGAATCGGCAAGCTCCCAGAGAAGCCAAAAAAGAAGGCAGTAACCAAGAAAGCTGTACCAAAGAAAACGTCGACCAAGAAGCCAACACTGAAAGACAAGAAACCCAAGGACAAGAAGGTTACGAAAAAGCCAAAGTCGGACAAGAAGGTTACGAAAAAGCCAAAGTCGGACAAGAAACCACAAGCTAAAAATACCGCCACAAAGAAATCAGAGAAAACTACCACTAAAAAGCCGGCTCAAAAGAAAACACCCAAAAAGGCTTCAAAACCAAAGAAGCCGACAACAAAGAAACACACCACCAAAAAATAAAATGATGTACTTCGCTGCATCCAAACCAAACGGCCCTTTTCAGGGCCACCACATCCTCCAAAAAGAGAACTACCGAAAACAGTACGTGTGTCTGTATGACTGTATGTCTCTGTGTATGTATGTATTTTTTTTTTGCGTCAAACGTGAGTAATCCTAGAAATATACCGTGGCAAAATCCATTGTTTACTACTGTAATTAAAAATACATAAATAAATAAATAAATAAATAAATAAATAAATGATAGATAATATATCTACCTACATTCGTGGTTTCACATGTTACGTGATCGCATTCTGATGAATGTACCGAGAGAGGGCGCCCCCATGACAGGTGGTTTGTAAAACGTTATACGCCCATTTATATATGCACTGATTTAAGCGGGACGACAGCGCCTTCATGCGACATTGTTTCGAATATTGTTGTTGTTTACGTGACTGGTTTGGACAAGCTTCAGTACAAATCGGGATTCTGACAAGGTTACGCTCAGCCAATAAGAATTCGTTAATTTCGACCAATCACGGCCACCATATACCGGCCAATCACAATATTAATTCATTCACCAATCAGCTGGCGTGAAGCGCCGGCTAATAGAGTATAAAAATAGAGACTGCACCTTTCAAACATATTCTACTTTATTCTGACATCGAAAAAAGTACTCGTACTCTGTACTCGACATGGCACGTACCAAGCAAACAGCACGTAAATCTACTGGTGGAAAAGCGCCACGAAAACAATTGGCAACAAAGGCTGCTCGCAAGAGCGCACCTGCTACTGGCGGAGTGAAGAAACCACATCGTTACAGGCCTGGCACCGTCGCTCTTCGTGAGATCCGCCGTTACCAGAAAAGTACAGAGCTCCTGATCCGAAAGCTGCCATTCCAGCGTCTGGTTCGAGAAATTGCGCAAGATTTCAAGACCGACCTTCGATTCCAGAGCTCCGCCGTGATGGCCCTACAAGAAGCCAGCGAGGCATACCTAGTAGGTCTTTTCGAAGACACCAACCTGTGTGCCATTCACGCCAAACGTGTAACCATCATGCCCAAAGATATCCAACTTGCCCGTCGCATCCGCGGTGAGCGAGCATAAGTCGTATGCCTAGCATACACAAACCAAAACGGCCCTTTTCAGGGCCACCACATCCTCCAAAAAGAGAACTACCGTCAAATGAACGCACCTATACCACATTATCACGATCACAAATAAATAAATACATACATACGTACATACAGCCACTTACACATAAAGTAAGTGCGTGTCAGTTTGTTCTGACGATAGCAATTATCTCACGTCCTTTGTTTCTTTCTAACCAATACCATATGTGAAGGTGTTAAGGAGACAGGGTTGGACCAGCTGCGTGTGCGAAACAATGGAAAATTATGTAATAATGTGTGGATTGGTGACGCCAACAACGGCACGTATTTATTTTTGCGAGACATTGTCCTAAAATAACCGAAATCATTTTTGAAACGAAAACTAAGGGTATTGTTTTGTAGAATAATTTCACATGACCGTTCACATTCTTAAAATTGCTTCGTACTTTGCCCGATGTTGTTTTTACGACCAAGCGCCGAGTACAATGCTACAAGGGGCAAGGTACGATCCACAGCACTCTTACGCACCTTGAACGGGAAATGTGCAATATCGCGTACAATATCGGTTTGTCGTATATGAATCACACAACGTACTATATTTATTAATGAAGTGAGCTACACATTCCATTTGATTTGTCATTTACGTGCGTTAATCCTTGAAGTAGTACGAACGTATGCATTTTTGAAAATGAAAATGACAGTCAGCATGTATACTGTAGTTACACATGCGGTAAATAATGATATATGAATGATAATATGTATATGAAAACGAAGTACACGACGTGCTCCACCCAGTGTGATAGTTGGATATATATTTAAAGTCACTTTTCATGGTGTAATGTGAGTTTAATTGCCAAAAACAAAAACAAACTCTGGTCGAAATGGAGAAATGGCACTCAGTTCACACTTATGTTTCCTCTGACGTTCGATTGCTATCGGCGCTCTGTTAAAAGACAAATCCCGTCACTCTATTTTTGTATTCTGCCTGTATCTCTTCAGCAGCAAACATTCTTAAACCTGCACCATGGTTGAATCGACCTCAAACAAGTCTGTGAAGAAGACGAAAGTTGTAGCTAGTCATCCTAAGACAATGGATATGATAGTTGAAGCTATTCAGGCACTGAAAGACCGGAAAGGGACATCAGTACAAGCAATCAAGTCATACATTTTGACTCACCATTCTACTGTCAGCCCGGCTCATATCACATCCAGTCTACGCCGTGCAATTAAATCCGGCATCGAGTCTGGGTTGTTAGTTCGTCCCAAAGATTCTAATGCTAATGGCGTAAATGGTCGTCTCAGAATCGGCAAGCTCCCAGAGAAGCCAAAAAAGAAGGCAGTAACCAAGAAAGCTGTACCAAAGAAAACGTCGACCAAGAAGCCAACACTGAAAGACAAGAAACCCAAGGACAAGAAGGTTACGAAAAAGCCAAAGTCGGACAAGAAGGTTACGAAAAAGCCAAAGTCGGACAAGAAACCACAAGCTAAAAATACCGCCACAAAGAAATCAGAGAAAACTACCACTAAAAAGCCGGCTCAAAAGAAAACACCCAAAAAGGCTTCAAAACCAAAGAAGCCGACAACAAAGAAACACACCACCAAAAAATAAAATGATGTACTTCGCTGCATCCAAACCAAACGGCCCTTTTCAGGGCCACCACATCCTCCAAAAAGAGAACTACCGAAAACAGTACGTGTGTCTGTATGACTGTATGTCTCTGTGTATGTATGTATTTTTTTTTTGCGTCAAACGTGAGTAATCCTAGAAATATACCGTGGCAAAATCCATTGTTTACTACTGTAATTAAAAATACATAAATAAATAAATAAATAAATAAATAAATAAATAAATAAATAAATAAATGATAGATAATATATCTACCTACATTCGTGGTTTCACATGTTACGTGATCGCATTCTGATGAATGTACCGAGAGAGGGCGCCCCCATGACAGGTGGTTTGTAAAACGTTATACGCCCATTTATATATGCACTGATTTAAGCGGGACGACAGCGCCTTCATGCGACATTGTTTCGAATATTGTTGTTGTTTACGTGACTGGTTTGGACAAGCTTCAGTACAAATCGGGATTCTGACAAGGTTACGCTCAGCCAATAAGAATTCGTTAATTTCGACCAATCACGGCCACCATATACCGGCCAATCACAATATTAATTCATTCACCAATCAGCTGGCGTGAAGCGCCGGCTAATAGAGTATAAAAATAGAGACTGCACCTTTCAAACATATTCTACTTTATTCTGACATCGAAAAAAGTACTCGTACTCTGTACTCGACATGGCACGTACCAAGCAAACAGCACGTAAATCTACTGGTGGAAAAGCGCCACGAAAACAATTGGCAACAAAGGCTGCTCGCAAGAGCGCACCTGCTACTGGCGGAGTGAAGAAACCACATCGTTACAGGCCTGGCACCGTCGCTCTTCGTGAGATCCGCCGTTACCAGAAAAGTACAGAGCTCCTGATCCGAAAGCTGCCATTCCAGCGTCTGGTTCGAGAAATTGCGCAAGATTTCAAGACCGACCTTCGATTCCAGAGCTCCGCCGTGATGGCCCTACAAGAAGCCAGCGAGGCATACCTAGTAGGTCTTTTCGAAGACACCAACCTGTGTGCCATTCACGCCAAACGTGTAACCATCATGCCCAAAGATATCCAACTTGCCCGTCGCATCCGCGGTGAGCGAGCATAAGTCGTATGCCTAGCATACACAAACCAAAACGGCCCTTTTCAGGGCCACCACATCCTCCAAAAAGAGAACTACCGTCAAATGAACGCACCTATACCACATTATCACGATCACAAATAAATAAATACATACATACATACATACATACATACATACAGCCACTTACACATAAAGTAAGTGCGTGTCAGTTTGTTCTGACGATAGCAATTATCTCACGTCCTTTGTTTCTTTCTAACCAATACCATATGTGAAGGTGTTAAGGAGACAGGGTTGGACCAGCTGCGAGTGCGAAACAATGGAAAATTATGTAATAATGTGTGGATTGGTGACGCCAACAACGGCACGTATTTATTTTTGCGAGACATTGTCCTAAAATAACCGAAATCATTTTTGAAACGAAAACTAAGGGTATTGTTTTGTAGAATAATTTCACATGACCGTTCACATTCTTAAAATTGCTTCGTACTTTGCCCGATGTTGTTTTTACGACCAAGCGCCGAGTACAATGCTACAAGGGGCAAGGTACGATCCACAGCACTCTTACGCACCTTGAACGGGAAATGTGCAATATCGCGTACAATATCGGTTTGTCGTATATGAATCACACAACGTACTATATTTATTAATGAAGTGAGCTACACATTCCATTTGATTTGTCATTTACGTGCGTTAATCCTTGAAGTAGTACGAACGTATGCATTTTTGAAAATGAAAATGACAGTCAGCATGTATACTGTAGTTACACATGCGGTAAATAATGATATATGAATGATAATATGTATATGAAAACGAAGCACACGACGTGCTCCACCCAGTGTGATAGTTGGATATATATTTAAAGTCACTTTTCATGGTGTAATGTGAGTTTAATTGCCAAAAACAAAAACAAACTCTGGTCGAAATGGAGAAATGGCACTCAGTTCACACTTATGTTTCCTCTGACGTTCGATTGCTATCGGCGCTCTGTTAAAAGACAAATCCCGTCACTCTATTTTTGTATTCTGCCTGTATCTCTTCAGCAGCAAACATTCTTAAACCTGTACCATGGTTGAATCGACCTCAAACAAGTCTGTGAAGAAGACGAAAGTTGTAGCTAGTCATCCTAAGACAATGGATATGATAGTTGAAGCTATTCAGGCACTGAAAGACCGGAAAGGGACATCAGTACAAGCAATCAAGTCATACATTTTGACTCACCATTCTACTGTCAGCCCGGCTCATATCACATCCAGTCTACGCCGTGCAATTAAATCCGGCATCGAGTCTGGGTTGTTAGTTCGTCCCAAAGATTCTAATGCTAATGGCGTAAATGGTCGTCTCAGAATCGGCAAGCTCCCAGAGAAGCCAACAAAGAAGGCAGTAACCAAGAAAGCTGTACCAAAGAAAACGTCGACCAAGAAGCCAACACTGAAAGACAAGAAACCCAAGGACAAGAAGGTTACGAAAAAGCCAAAGTCGGACAAGAAGGTTACGAAAAAGCCAAAGTCGGACAAGAAACCACAAGCTAAAAATACCGCCACAAAGAAATCAGAGAAAACTACCACTAAAAAGCCGGCTCAAAAGAAAACACCCAAAAAGGCTTCAAAACCAAAGAAGCCGACAACAAAGAAACACACCACCAAAAAATAAAATGATGTACTTCGCTGCATCCAAACCAAACGGCCCTTTTCAGGGCCACCACATCCTCCAAAAAGAGAACTACCGAAAACAGTACGTGTGTCTGTATGACTGTATGTCTCTGTGTATGTATGTATTTTTTTTTGCGTCAAACGTGAGTAATCCTAGAAATATACCGTGGCAAAATCCATTGTTTACTACTGTAATTAAAAATACATAAATAAATAAATAAATAAATAAATAAATGATAGATAATATATCTACCTACATTCGTGGTTTCACATGTTACGTGATCGCATTCTGATGAATGTACCGAGAGAGGGCGCCCCCATGACAGGTGGTTTGTAAAACGTTATACGCCCATTTATATATGCACTGATTTAAGCGGGACGACAGCGCCTTCATGCGACATTGTTTCGAATATTGTTGTTGTTTACGTGACTGGTTTGGACAAGCTTCAGTACAAATCGGGATTCTGACAAGGTTACGCTCAGCCAATAAGAATTCGTTAATTTCGACCAATCACGGCCACCATATACCGGCCAATCACAATATTAATTCATTCACCAATCAGCTGGCGTGAAGCGCCGGCTAATAGAGTATAAAAATAGAGACTGCACCTTTCAAACATATTCTACTTTATTCTGACATCGAAAAAAGTACTCGTACTCTGTACTCGACATGGCACGTACCAAGCAAACAGCACGTAAATCTACTGGTGGAAAAGCGCCACGAAAACAATTGGCAACAAAGGCTGCTCGCAAGAGCGCACCTGCTACTGGCGGAGTGAAGAAACCACATCGTTACAGGCCTGGCACCGTCGCTCTTCGTGAGATCCGCCGTTACCAGAAAAGTACAGAGCTCCTGATCCGAAAGCTGCCATTCCAGCGTCTGGTTCGAGAAATTGCGCAAGATTTCAAGACCGACCTTCGATTCCAGAGCTCCGCCGTGATGGCCCTACAAGAAGCCAGCGAGGCATACCTAGTAGGTCTTTTCGAAGACACCAACCTGTGTGCCATTCACGCCAAACGTGTAACCATCATGCCCAAAGATATCCAACTTGCCCGTCGCATCCGCGGTGAGCGAGCATAAGTCGTATGCCTAGCATACACAAACCAAAACGGCCCTTTTCAGGGCCACCACATCCTCCAAAAAGAGAACTACCGTCAAATGAACGCACCTATACCACATTATCACGATCACAAATAAATAAATACATACATACATACATACAGCCACTTACACATAAAGTAAGTGCGTGTCAGTTTGTTCTGACGATAGCAATTATCTCACGTCCTTTGTTTCTTTCTAACCAATACCATATGTGAAGGTGTTAAGGAGACAGGGTTGGACCAGCTGCGAGTGCGAAACAATGGAAAATTATGTAATAATGTGTGGATTGGTGACGCCAACAACGGCACGTATTTATTTTTGCGAGACATTGTCCTAAAATAACCGAAATCATTTTTGAAACGAAAACTAAGGGTATTGTTTTGTAGAATAATTTCACATGACCGTTCACATTCTTAAAATTGCTTCGTACTTTGCCCGATGTTGTTTTTACGACCAAGCGCCGAGTACAATGCTACAAGGGGCAAGGTACGATCCACAGCACTCTTACGCACCTTGAACGGGAAATGTGCAATATCGCGTACAATATCGGTTTGTCGTATATGAATCACACAACGTACTATATTTATTAATGAAGTGAGCTACACATTCCATTTGATTTGTCATTTACGTGCGTTAATCCTTGAAGTAGTACGAACGTATGCATTTTTGAAAATGAAAATGACAGTCAGCATGTATACTGTAGTTACACATGCGGTAAATAATGATATATGAATGATAATATGTATATGAAAACGAAGCACACGACGTGCTCCACCCAGTGTGATAGTTGGATATATATTTAAAGTCACTTTTCATGGTGTAATGTGAGTTTAATTGCCAAAAACAAAAACAAACTCTGGTCGAAATGGAGAAATGGCACTCAGTTCACACTTATGTTTCCTCTGACGTTCGATTGCTATCGGCGCTCTGTTAAAAGACAAATCCCGTCACTCTATTTTTGTATTCTGCCTGTATCTCTTCAGCAGCAAACATTCTTAAACCTGTACCATGGTTGAATCGACCTCAAACAAGTCTGTGAAGAAGACGAAAGTTGTAGCTAGTCATCCTAAGACAATGGATATGATAGTTGAAGCTATTCAGGCACTGAAAGACCGGAAAGGGACATCAGTACAAGCAATCAAGTCATACATTTTGACTCACCATTCTACTGTCAGCCCGGCTCATATCACATCCAGTCTACGCCGTGCAATTAAATCCGGCATCGAGTCTGGGTTGTTAGTTCGTCCCAAAGATTCTAATGCTAATGGCGTAAATGGTCGTCTCAGAATCGGCAAGCTCCCAGAGAAGCCAAAAAAGAAGGCAGTAACCAAGAAAGCTGTACCAAAGAAAACGTCGACCAAGAAGCCAACACTGAAAGACAAGAAACCCAAGGACAAGAAGGTTACGAAAAAGCCAAAGTCGGACAAGAAGGTTACGAAAAAGCCAAAGTCGGACAAGAAACCACAAGCTAAAAATACCGCCACAAAGAAATCAGAGAAAACTACCACTAAAAAGCCGGCTCAAAAGAAAACACCCAAAAAGGCTTCAAAACCAAAGAAGCCGACAACAAAGAAACACACCACCAAAAAATAAAATGATGTACTTCGCTGCATCCAAACCAAACGGCCCTTTTCAAGGCCACCACATCCTCCAAAAAGAGAACTACCGAAAACAGTACGTGTGTCTGTATGACTGTATGTCTCTGTGTATGTATGTATTTTTTTTTGCGTCAAACGTGAGTAATCCTAGAAATATACCGTGGCAAAATCCATTGTTTACTACTGTAATTAAAAATACATAAATAAATAAATAAATAAATAAATAAATAAATAAATAAATAAATAAATAAATAAATGATAGATAATATATCTACCTACATTCGTGGTTTCACATGTTACGTGATCGCATTCTGATGAATGTACCGAGAGAGGGCGCCCCCATGACAGGTGGTTTGTAAAACGTTATACGCCCATTTATATATGCACTGATTTAAGCGGGACGACAGCGCCTTCATGCGACATTGTTTCGAATATTGTTGTTGTTTACGTGACTGGTTTGGACAAGCTTCAGTACAAATCGGGATTCTGACAAGGTTACGCTCAGCCAATAAGAATTCGTTAATTTCGACCAATCACGGCCACCATATACCGGCCAATCACAATATTAATTCATTCACCAATCAGCTGGCGTGAAGCGCCGGCTAATAGAGTATAAAAATAGAGACTGCACCTTTCAAACATATTCTACTTTATTCTGACATCGAAAAAAGTACTCGTACTCTGTACTCGACATGGCACGTACCAAGCAAACAGCACGTAAATCTACTGGTGGAAAAGCGCCACGAAAACAATTGGCAACAAAGGCTGCTCGCAAGAGCGCACCTGCTACTGGCGGAGTGAAGAAACCACATCGTTACAGGCCTGGCACCGTCGCTCTTCGTGAGATCCGCCGTTACCAGAAAAGTACAGAGCTCCTGATCCGAAAGCTGCCATTCCAGCGTCTGGTTCGAGAAATTGCGCAAGATTTCAAGACCGACCTTCGATTCCAGAGCTCCGCCGTGATGGCCCTACAAGAAGCCAGCGAGGCATACCTAGTAGGTCTTTTCGAAGACACCAACCTGTGTGCCATTCACGCCAAACGTGTAACCATCATGCCCAAAGATATCCAACTTGCCCGTCGCATCCGCGGTGAGCGAGCATAAGTCGTATGCCTAGCATACACAAACCAAAACGGCCCTTTTCAGGGCCACCACATCCTCCAAAAAGAGAACTACCGTCAAATGAACGCACCTATACCACATTATCACGATCACAAATAAATAAATACATACATACATACATACAGCCACTTACACATAAAGTAAGTGCGTGTCAGTTTGTTCTGACGATAGCAATTATCTCACGTCCTTTGTTTCTTTCTAACCAATACCATATGTGAAGGTGTTAAGGAGACAGGGTTGGACCAGCTGCGAGTGCGAAACAATGGAAAATTATGTAATAATGTGTGGATTGGTGACGCCAACAACGGCACGTATTTATTTTTGCGAGACATTGTCCTAAAATAACCGAAATCATTTTTGAAACGAAAACTAAGGGTATTGTTTTGTAGAATAATTTCACATGACCGTTCACATTCTTAAAATTGCTTCGTACTTTGCCCGATGTTGTTTTTACGACCAAGCGCCGAGTACAATGCTACAAGGGGCAAGGTACGATCCACAGCACTCTTACGCACCTTGAACGGGAAATGTGCAATATCGCGTACAATATCGGTTTGTCGTATATGAATCACACAACGTACTATATTTATTAATGAAGTGAGCTACACATTCCATTTGATTTGTCATTTACGTGCGTTAATCCTTGAAGTAGTACGAACGTATGCATTTTTGAAAATGAAAATGACAGTCAGCATGTATACTGTAGTTACACATGCGGTAAATAATGATATATGAATGATAATATGTATATGAAAACGAAGCACACGACGTGCTCCACCCAGTGTGATAGTTGGATATATATTTAAAGTCACTTTTCATGGTGTAATGTGAGTTTAATTGCCAAAAACAAAAACAAACTCTGGTCGAAATGGAGAAATGGCACTCAGTTCACACTTATGTTTCCTCTGACGTTCGATTGCTATCGGCGCTCTGTTAAAAGACAAATCCCGTCACTCTATTTTTGTATTCTGCCTGTATCTCTTCAGCAGCAAACATTCTTAAACCTGTACCATGGTTGAATCGACCTCAAACAAGTCTGTGAAGAAGACGAAAGTTGTAGCTAGTCATCCTAAGACAATGGATATGATAGTTGAAGCTATTCAGGCACTGAAAGACCGGAAAGGGACATCAGTACAAGCAATCAAGTCATACATTTTGACTCACCATTCTACTGTCAGCCCGGCTCATATCACATCCAGTCTACGCCGTGCAATTAAATCCGGCATCGAGTCTGGGTTGTTAGTTCGTCCCAAAGATTCTAATGCTAATGGCGTAAATGGTCGTCTCAGAATCGGCAAGCTCCCAGAGAAGCCAAAAAAGAAGGCAGTAACCAAGAAAGCTGTACCAAAGAAAACGTCGACCAAGAAGCCAACACTGAAAGACAAGAAACCCAAGGACAAGAAGGTTACGAAAAAGCCAAAGTCGGACAAGAAGGTTACGAAAAAGCCAAAGTCGGACAAGAAACCACAAGCTAAAAATACCGCCACAAAGAAATCAGAGAAAACTACCACTAAAAAGCCGGCTCAAAAGAAAACACCCAAAAAGGCTTCAAAACCAAAGAAGCCGACAACAAAGAAACACACCACCAAAAAATAAAATGATGTACTTCGCTGCATCCAAACCAAACGGCCCTTTTCAGGGCCACCACATCCTCCAAAAAGAGAACTACCGAAAACAGTACGTGTGTCTGTATGACTGTATGTCTCTGTGTATGTATGTATTTTTTTTTTGCGTCAAACGTGAGTAATCCTAGAAATATACCGTGGCAAAATCCATTGTTTACTACTGTAATTAAAAATACATAAATAAATAAATAAATAAATGATAGATAATATATCTACCTACATTCGTGGTTTCACATGTTACGTGATCGCATTCTGATGAATGTACCGAGAGAGGGCGCCCCCATGACAGGTGGTTTGTAAAACGTTATACGCCCATTTATATATGCACTGATTTAAGCGGGACGACAGCGCCTTCATGCGACATTGTTTCGAATATTGTTGTTGTTTACGTGACTGGTTTGGACAAGCTTCAGTACAAATCGGGATTCTGACAAGGTTACGCTCAGCCAATAAGAATTCGTTAATTTCGACCAATCATGGCCACCATATACCGGCCAATCACAATATTAATTCATTCACCAATCAGCTGGCGTGAAGCGCCGGCTAATAGAGTATAAAAATAGAGACTGCACCTTTCAAACATATTCTACTTTATTCTGACATCGAAAAAAGTACTCGTACTCTGTACTCGACATGGCACGTACCAAGCAAACAGCACGTAAATCTACTGGTGGAAAAGCGCCACGAAAACAATTGGCAACAAAGGCTGCTCGCAAGAGCGCACCTGCTACTGGCGGAGTGAAGAAACCACATCGTTACAGGCCTGGCACCGTCGCTCTTCGTGAGATCCGCCGTTACCAGAAAAGTACAGAGCTCCTGATCCGAAAGCTGCCATTCCAGCGTCTGGTTCGAGAAATTGCGCAAGATTTCAAGACCGACCTTCGATTCCAGAGCTCCGCCGTGATGGCCCTACAAGAAGCCAGCGAGGCATACCTAGTAGGTCTTTTCGAAGACACCAACCTGTGTGCCATTCACGCCAAACGTGTAACCATCATGCCCAAAGATATC
The DNA here is from genome assembly GCF_978046115.1 of Saccoglossus kowalevskii. Taxonomy (NCBI): domain Eukaryota; kingdom Metazoa; phylum Hemichordata; class Enteropneusta; family Harrimaniidae; genus Saccoglossus; species Saccoglossus kowalevskii. The sequence continues at coordinate 23,932,998 of NC_140659.1, forward strand.
CAACTTGCCCGTCGCATCCGCGGTGAGCGAGCATAAGTCGTATGCCTAGCATACACAAACCAAAACGGCCCTTTTCAGGGCCACCACATCCTCCAAAAAGAGAACTACCGTCAAATGAACGCACCTATACCACATTATCACGATCACAAATAAATAAATACATACATACATACATACAGCCACTTACACATAAAGTAAGTGCGTGTCAGTTTGTTCTGACGATAGCAATTATCTCACGTCCTTTGTTTCTTTCTAACCAATACCATATGTGAAGGTGTTAAGGAGACAGGGTTGGACCAGCTGCGAGTGCGAAACAATGGAAAATTATGTAATAATGTGTGGATTGGTGACGCCAACAACGGCACGTATTTATTTTTGCGAGACATTGTCCTAAAATAACCGAAATCATTTTTGAAACGAAAACTAAGGGTATTGTTTTGTAGAATAATTTCACATGACCGTTCACATTCTTAAAATTGCTTCGTACTTTGCCCGATGTTGTTTTTACGACCAAGCGCCGAGTACAATGCTACAAGGGGCAAGGTACGATCCACAGCACTCTTACGCACCTTGAACGGGAAATGTGCAATATCGCGTACAATATCGGTTTGTCGTATATGAATCACACAACGTACTATATTTATTAATGAAGTGAGCTACACATTCCATTTGATTTGTCATTTACGTGCGTTAATCCTTGAAGTAGTACGAACGTATGCATTTTTGAAAATGAAAATGACAGTCAGCATGTATACTGTAGTTACACATGCGGTAAATAATGATATATGAATGATAATATGTATATGAAAACGAAGCACACGACGTGCTCCACCCAGTGTGATAGTTGGATATATATTTAAAGTCACTTTTCATGGTGTAATGTGAGTTTAATTGCCAAAAACAAAAACAAACTCTGGTCGAAATGGAGAAATGGCACTCAGTTCACACTTATGTTTCCTCTGACGTTCGATTGCTATCGGCGCTCTGTTAAAAGACAAATCCCGTCACTCTATTTTTGTATTCTGCCTGTATCTCTTCAGCAGCAAACATTCTTAAACCTGTACCATGGTTGAATCGACCTCAAACAAGTCTGTGAAGAAGACGAAAGTTGTAGCTAGTCATCCTAAGACAATGGATATGATAGTTGAAGCTATTCAGGCACTGAAAGACCGGAAAGGGACATCAGTACAAGCAATCAAGTCATACATTTTGACTCACCATTCTACTGTCAGCCCGGCTCATATCACATCCAGTCTACGCCGTGCAATTAAATCCGGCATCGAGTCTGGGTTGTTAGTTCGTCCCAAAGATTCTAATGCTAATGGCGTAAATGGTCGTCTCAGAATCGGCAAGCTCCCAGAGAAGCCAAAAAAGAAGGCAGTAACCAAGAAAGCTGTACCAAAGAAAACGTCGACCAAGAAGCCAACACTGAAAGACAAGAAACCCAAGGACAAGAAGGTTACGAAAAAGCCAAAGTCGGACAAGAAGGTTACGAAAAAGCCAAAGTCGGACAAGAAACCACAAGCTAAAAATACCGCCACAAAGAAATCAGAGAAAACTACCACTAAAAAGCCGGCTCAAAAGAAAACACCCAAAAAGGCTTCAAAACCAAAGAAGCCGACAACAAAGAAACACACCACCAAAAAATAAAATGATGTACTTCGCTGCATCCAAACCAAACACGGCCCTTTTCAGGGCCACCACATCCTCCAAAAAGAGAACTACCGAAAACAGTACGTGTGTCTGTATGACTGTATGTCTCTGTGTATGTATGTATTTTTTTTTGCGTCAAACGTGAGTAATCCTAGAAATATACCGTGGCAAAATCCATTGTTTACTACTGTAATTAAAAATACATAAATAAATAAATAAATAAATAAATGATAGATAATATATCTACCTACATTCGTGGTTTCACATGTTACGTGATCGCATTCTGATGAATGTACCGAGAGAGGGCGCCCCCATGACAGGTGGTTTGTAAAACGTTATACGCCCATTTATATATGCACTGATTTAAGCGGGATGACAGCGCCTTCATGCGACATTGTTTCGAATATTGTTGTTGTTTACGTGACTGGTTTGTACAAGCTTCAGTACAAATCGGGATTCTGACAAGGTTACGCTCAGCCAATAAGAATTCGTTAATTTCGACCAATCACGGCCACCATATACCGGCCAATCACAATATTAATTCATTCACCAATCAGCTGGCGTGAAGCGCCGGCTAATAGAGTATAAAAATAGAGACTGCACCTTTCAAACATATTCTACTTTATTCTGACATCGAAAAAAGTACTCGTACTCTGTACTCGACATGGCACGTACCAAGCAAACAGCACGTAAATCTACTGGTGGAAAAGCGCCACGAAAACAATTGGCAACAAAGGCTGCTCGCAAGAGCGCACCTGCTACTGGCGGAGTGAAGAAACCACATCGTTACAGGCCTGGCACCGTCGCTCTTCGTGAGATCCGCCGTTACCAGAAAAGTACAGAGCTCCTGATCCGAAAGCTGCCATTCCAGCGTCTGGTTCGAGAAATTGCGCAAGATTTCAAGACCGACCTTCGATTCCAGAGCTCCGCCGTGATGGCCCTACAAGAAGCCAGCGAGGCATACCTAGTAGGTCTTTTCGAAGACACCAACCTGTGTGCCATTCACGCCAAACGTGTAACCATCATGCCCAAAGATATCCAACTTGCCCGTCGCATCCGCGGTGAGCGAGCATAAGTCGTATGCCTAGCATACACAAACCAAAACGGCCCTTTTCAGGGCCACCACATCCTCCAAAAAGAGAACTACCGTCAAATGAACGCACCTATACCACATTATCACGACCACAAATAAATAAATAAATACATACATACATACAGCCACTTACACATAAAGTAAGTGCGTGTCAGTTTGTTCTGACGATAGCAATTATCTCACGTCCTTTGTTTCTTTCTAACCAATACTATATGTGAAGGTGTTAAGGAGACAGGGTTGGACCAGCTGCGAGTGCGAAACAATGGAAAATTATGTAATAATGTGTGGATTGGTGACGCCAACAACGGCACGTATTTATTTTTGCGAGACATTGTCCTAAAATAACCGAAATCATTTTTGAAACGAAAACTAAGGGTATTGTTTTGTAGAATAATTTCACATGACCGTTCACATTCTTAAAATTGCTTCGTACTTTGCCCGATGTTGTTTTTACGACCAAGCGCCGAGTACAATGCTACAAGGGGCAAGGTACGATCCACAGCACTCTTACGCACCTTGAACGGGAAATGTGCAATATCGCGTACAATATCGGTTTGTCGTATATGAATCACACAACGTACTATATTTATTAATGAAGTGAGCTACACATTCCATTTGATTTGTCATTTACGTGCGTTAATCCTTGAAGTAGTACGAACGTATGCATTTTTGAAAATGAAAATGACAGTCAGCATGTATACTGTAGTTACACATGCGGTAAATAATGATATATGAATGATAATATGTATATGAAAACGAAGCACACGACGTGCTCCACCCAGTGTGATAGTTGGATATATATTTAAAGTCACTTTTCATGGTGTAATGTGAGTTTAATTGCCAAAAACAAAAACAAACTCTGGTCGAAATGGAGAAATGGCACTCAGTTCACACTTATGTTTCCTCTGACGTTCGATTGCTATCGGCGCTCTGTTAAAAGACAAATCCCGTCACTCTATTTTTGTATTCTGCCTGTATCTCTTCAGCAGCAAACATTCTTAAACCTGCACCATGGTTGAATCGACCTCAAACAAGTCTGTGAAGAAGACGAAAGTTGTAGCTAGTCATCCTAAGACAATGGATATGATAGTTGAAGCTATTCAGGCACTGAAAGACCGGAAAGGGACATCAGTACAAGCAATCAAGTCATACATTTTGACTCACCATTCTACTGTCAGCCCGGCTCATATCACATCCAGTCTACGCCGTGCAATTAAATCCGGCATCGAGTCTGGGTTGTTAGTTCGTCCCAAAGATTCTAATGCTAATGGCGTAAATGGTCGTCTCAGAATCGGCAAGCTCCCAGAGAAGCCAAAAAAGAAGGCAGTAACCAAGAAAGCTGTACCAAAGAAAACGTCGACCAAGAAGCCAACACTGAAAGACAAGAAACCCAAGGACAAGAAGGTTACGAAAAAGCCAAAGTCGGACAAGAAGGTTACGAAAAAGCCAAAGTCGGACAAGAAACCACAAGCTAAAAATACCGCCACAAAGAAATCAGAGAAAACTACCACTAAAAAGCCGGCTCAAAAGAAAACACCCAAAAAGGCTTCAAAACCAAAGAAGCCGACAACAAAGAAACACACCACCAAAAAATAAAATGATGTACTTCGCTGCATCCAAACCAAACGGCCCTTTTCAGGGCCACCACATCCTCCAAAAAGAGAACTACCGAAAACAGTACGTGTGTCTGTATGACTGTATGTCTCTGTGTATGTATGTATTTTTTTTTGCGTCAAACGTGAGTAATCCTAGAAATATACCGTGGCAAAATCCATTGTTTACTACTGTAATTAAAAATACATAAATAAATAAATAAATAAATAAATGATAGATAATATATCTACCTACATTCGTGGTTTCACATGTTACGTGATCGCATTCTGATGAATGTACCGAGAGAGGGCGCCCCCATGACAGGTGGTTTGTAAAACGTTATACGCCCATTTATATATGCACTGATTTAAGCGGGATGACAGCGCCTTCATGCGACATTGTTTCGAATATTGTTGTTGTTTACGTGACTGGTTTGTACAAGCTTCAGTACAAATCGGGATTCTGACAAGGTTACGCTCAGCCAATAAGAATTCGTTAATTTCGACCAATCACGGCCACCATATACCGGCCAATCACAATATTAATTCATTCACCAATCAGCTGGCGTGAAGCGCCGGCTAATAGAGTATAAAAATAGAGACTGCACCTTTCAAACATATTCTACTTTATTCTGACATCGAAAAAAGTACTCGTACTCTGTACTCGACATGGCACGTACCAAGCAAACAGCACGTAAATCTACTGGTGGAAAAGCGCCACGAAAACAATTGGCAACAAAGGCTGCTCGCAAGAGCGCACCTGCTACTGGCGGAGTGAAGAAACCACATCGTTACAGGCCTGGCACCGTCGCTCTTCGTGAGATCCGCCGTTACCAGAAAAGTACAGAGCTCCTGATCCGAAAGCTGCCATTCCAGCGTCTGGTTCGAGAAATTGCGCAAGATTTCAAGACCGACCTTCGATTCCAGAGCTCCGCCGTGATGGCCCTACAAGAAGCCAGCGAGGCATACCTAGTAGGTCTTTTCGAAGACACCAACCTGTGTGCCATTCACGCCAAACGTGTAACCATCATGCCCAAAGATATCCAACTTGCCCGTCGCATCCGCGGTGAGCGAGCATAAGTCGTATGCCTAGCATACACAAACCAAAACGGCCCTTTTCAGGGCCACCACATCCTCCAAAAAGAGAACTACCGTCAAATGAACGCACCTATACCACATTATCACGACCACAAATAAATAAATAAATACATACATACATACAGCCACTTACACATAAAGTAAGTGCGTGTCAGTTTGTTCTGACGATAGCAATTATCTCACGTCCTTTGTTTCTTTCTAACCAATACTATATGTGAAGGTGTTAAGGAGACAGGGTTGGACCAGCTGCGAGTGCGAAACAATGGAAAATTATGTAATAATGTGTGGATTGGTGACGCCAACAACGGCACGTATTTATTTTTGCGAGACATTGTCCTAAAATAACCGAAATCATTTTTGAAACGAAAACTAAGGGTATTGTTTTGTAGAATAATTTCACATGACCGTTCACATTCTTAAAATTGCTTCGTACTTTGCCCGATGTTGTTTTTACGACCAAGCGCCGAGTACAATGCTACAAGGGGCAAGGTACGATCCACAGCACTCTTACGCACCTTGAACGGGAAATGTGCAATATCGCGTACAATATCGGTTTGTCGTATATGAATCACACAACGTACTATATTTATTAATGAAGTGAGCTACACATTCCATTTGATTTGTCATTTACGTGCGTTAATCCTTGAAGTAGTACGAACGTATGCATTTTTGAAAATGAAAATGACAGTCAGCATGTATACTGTAGTTACACATGCGGTAAATAATGATATATGAATGATAATATGTATATGAAAACGAAGCACACGACGTGCTCCACCCAGTGTGATAGTTGGATATATATTTAAAGTCACTTTTCATGGTGTAATGTGAGTTTAATTGCCAAAAACAAAAACAAACTCTGGTCGAAATGGAGAAATGGCACTCAGTTCACACTTATGTTTCCTCTGACGTTCGATTGCTATCGGCGCTCTGTTAAAAGACAAATCCCGTCACTCTATTTTTGTATTCTGCCTGTATCTCTTCAGCAGCAAACATTCTTAAACCTGCACCATGGTTGAATCGACCTCAAACAAGTCTGTGAAGAAGACGAAAGTTGTAGCTAGTCATCCTAAGACAATGGATATGATAGTTGAAGCTATTCAGGCACTGAAAGACCGGAAAGGGACATCAGTACAAGCAATCAAGTCATACATTTTGACTCACCATTCTACTGTCAGCCCGGCTCATATCACATCCAGTCTACGCCGTGCAATTAAATCCGGCATCGAGTCTGGGTTGTTAGTTCGTCCCAAAGATTCTAATGCTAATGGCGTAAATGGTCGTCTCAGAATCGGCAAGCTCCCAGAGAAGCCAAAAAAGAAGGCAGTAACCAAGAAAGCTGTACCAAAGAAAACGTCGACCAAGAAGCCAACACTGAAAGACAAGAAACCCAAGGACAAGAAGGTTACGAAAAAGCCAAAGTCGGACAAGAAGGTTACGAAAAAGCCAAAGTCGGACAAGAAACCACAAGCTAAAAATACCGCCACAAAGAAATCAGAGAAAACTACCACTAAAAAGCCGGCTCAAAAGAAAACACCCAAAAAGGCTTCAAAACCAAAGAAGCCGACAACAAAGAAACACACCACCAAAAAATAAAATGATGTACTTCGCTGCATCCAAACCAAACGGCCCTTTTCAGGGCCACCACATCCTCCAAAAAGAGAACTACCGAAAACAGTACGTGTGTCTGTATGACTGTATGTCTCTGTGTATGTATGTATTTTTTTTTGCGTCAAACGTGAGTAATCCTAGAAATATACCGTGGCAAAATCCATTGTTTACTACTGTAATTAAAAATACATAAATAAATAAATAAATAAATAAATGATAGATAATATATCTACCTACATTCGTGGTTTCACATGTTACGTGATCGCATTCTGATGAATGTACCGAGAGAGGGCGCCCCCATGACAGGTGGTTTGTAAAACGTTATACGCCCATTTATATATGCACTGATTTAAGCGGGATGACAGCGCCTTCATGCGACATTGTTTCGAATATTGTTGTTGTTTACGTGACTGGTTTGTACAAGCTTCAGTACAAATCGGGATTCTGACAAGGTTACGCTCAGCCAATAAGAATTCGTTAATTTCGACCAATCACGGCCACCATATACCGGCCAATCACAATATTAATTCATTCACCAATCAGCTGGCGTGAAGCGCCGGCTAATAGAGTATAAAAATAGAGACTGCACCTTTCAAACATATTCTACTTTATTCTGACATCGAAAAAAGTACTCGTACTCTGTACTCGACATGGCACGTACCAAGCAAACAGCACGTAAATCTACTGGTGGAAAAGCGCCACGAAAACAATTGGCAACAAAGGCTGCTCGCAAGAGCGCACCTGCTACTGGCGGAGTGAAGAAACCACATCGTTACAGGCCTGGCACCGTCGCTCTTCGTGAGATCCGCCGTTACCAGAAAAGTACAGAGCTCCTGATCCGAAAGCTGCCATTCCAGCGTCTGGTTCGAGAAATTGCGCAAGATTTCAAGACCGACCTTCGATTCCAGAGCTCCGCCGTGATGGCCCTACAAGAAGCCAGCGAGGCATACCTAGTAGGTCTTTTCGAAGACACCAACCTGTGTGCCATTCACGCCAAACGTGTAACCATCATGCCCAAAGATATCCAACTTGCCCGTCGCATCCGCGGTGAGCGAGCATAAGTCGTATGCCTAGCATACACAAACCAAAACGGCCCTTTTCAGGGCCACCACATCCTCCAAAAAGAGAACTACCGTCAAATGAACGCACCTATACCACATTATCACGACCACAAATAAATAAATAAATACATACATACATACAGCCACTTACACATAAAGTAAGTGCGTGTCAGTTTGTTCTGACGATAGCAATTATCTCACGTCCTTTGTTTCTTTCTAACCAATACTATATGTGAAGGTGTTAAGGAGACAGGGTTGGACCAGCTGCGAGTGCGAAACAATGGAAAATTATGTAATAATGTGTGGATTGGTGACGCCAACAACGGCACGTATTTATTTTTGCGAGACATTGTCCTAAAATAACCGAAATCATTTTTGAAACGAAAACTAAGGGTATTGTTTTGTAGAATAATTTCACATGACCGTTCACATTCTTAAAATTGCTTCGTACTTTGCCCGATGTTGTTTTTACGACCAAGCGCCGAGTACAATGCTACAAGGGGCAAGGTACGATCCACAGCACTCTTACGCACCTTGAACGGGAAATGTGCAATATCGCGTACAATATCGGTTTGTCGTATATGAATCACACAACGTACTATATTTATTAATGAAGTGAGCTACACATTCCATTTGATTTGTCATTTACGTGCGTTAATCCTTGAAGTAGTACGAACGTATGCATTTTTGAAAATGAAAATGACAGTCAGCATGTATACTGTAGTTACACATGCGGTAAATAATGATATATGAATGATAATATGTATATGAAAACGAAGCACACGACGTGCTCCACCCAGTGTGATAGTTGGATATATATTTAAAGTCACTTTTCATGGTGTAATGTGAGTTTAATTGCCAAAAACAAAAACAAACTCTGGTCGAAATGGAGAAATGGCACTCAGTTCACACTTATGTTTCCTCTGACGTTCGATTGCTATCGGCGCTCTGTTAAAAGACAAATCCCGTCACTCTATTTTTGTATTCTGCCTGTATCTCTTCAGCAGCAAACATTCTTAAACCTGCACCATGGTTGAATCGACCTCAAACAAGTCTGTGAAGAAGACGAAAGTTGTAGCTAGTCATCCTAAGACAATGGATATGATAGTTGAAGCTATTCAGGCACTGAAAGACCGGAAAGGGACATCAGTACAAGCAATCAAGTCATACATTTTGACTCACCATTCTACTGTCAGCCCGGCTCATATCACATCCAGTCTACGCCGTGCAATTAAATCCGGCATCGAGTCTGGGTTGTTAGTTCGTCCCAAAGATTCTAATGCTAATGGCGTAAATGGTCGTCTCAGAATCGGCAAGCTCCCAGAGAAGCCAAAAAAGAAGGCAGTAACCAAGAAAGCTGTACCAAAGAAAACGTCGACCAAGAAGCCAACACTGAAAGACAAGAAACCCAAGGACAAGAAGGTTACGAAAAAGCCAAAGTCGGACAAGAAGGTTACGAAAAAGCCAAAGTCGGACAAGAAACCACAAGCTAAAAATACCGCCACAAAGAAATCAGAGAAAACTACCACTAAAAAGCCGGCTCAAAAGAAAACACCCAAAAAGGCTTCAAAACCAAAGAAGCCGACAACAAAGAAACACACCACCAAAAAATAAAATGATGTACTTCGCTGCATCCAAACCAAACGGCCCTTTTCAGGGCCACCACATCCTCCAAAAAGAGAACTACCGAAAACAGTACGTGTGTCTGTATGACTGTATGTCTCTGTGTATGTATGTATTTTTTTTTGCGTCAAACGTGAGTAATCCTAGAAATATACCGTGGCAAAATCCATTGTTTACTACTGTAATTAAAAATACATAAATAAATAAATAAATAAATAAATGATAGATAATATATCTACCTACATTCGTGGTTTCACATGTTACGTGATCGCATTCTGATGAATGTACCGAGAGAGGGCGCCCCCATGACAGGTGGTTTGTAAAACGTTATACGCCCATTTATATATGCACTGATTTAAGCGGGATGACAGCGCCTTCATGCGACATTGTTTCGAATATTGTTGTTGTTTACGTGACTGGTTTGTACAAGCTTCAGTACAAATCGGGATTCTGACAAGGTTACGCTCAGCCAATAAGAATTCGTTAATTTCGACCAATCACGGCCACCATATACCGGCCAATCACAATATTAATTCATTCACCAATCAGCTGGCGTGAAGCGCCGGCTAATAGAGTATAAAAATAGAGACTGCACCTTTCAAACATATTCTACTTTATTCTGACATCGAAAAAAGTACTCGTACTCTGTACTCGACATGGCACGTACCAAGCAAACAGCACGTAAATCTACTGGTGGAAAAGCGCCACGAAAACAATTGGCAACAAAGGCTGCTCGCAAGAGCGCACCTGCTACTGGCGGAGTGAAGAAACCACATCGTTACAGGCCTGGCACCGTCGCTCTTCGTGAGATCCGCCGTTACCAGAAAAGTACAGAGCTCCTGATCCGAAAGCTGCCATTCCAGCGTCTGGTTCGAGAAATTGCGCAAGATTTCAAGACCGACCTTCGATTCCAGAGCTCCGCCGTGATGGCCCTACAAGAAGCCAGCGAGGCATACCTAGTAGGTCTTTTCGAAGACACCAACCTGTGTGCCATTCACGCCAAACGTGTAACCATCATGCCCAAAGATATCCAACTTGCCCGTCGCATCCGCGGTGAGCGAGCATAAGTCGTATGCCTAGCATACACAAACCAAAACGGCCCTTTTCAGGGCCACCACATCCTCCAAAAAGAGAACTACCGTCAAATGAACGCACCTATACCACATTATCACGACCACAAATAAATAAATAAATACATACATACATACAGCCACTTACACATAAAGTAAGTGCGTGTCAGTTTGTTCTGACGATAGCAATTATCTCACGTCCTTTGTTTCTTTCTAACCAATACTATATGTGAAGGTGTTAAGGAGACAGGGTTGGACCAGCTGTGAGTGCGAAAGAATGGAAAATTATGTAATAATGTGTGGATTGGTGACGCCAACAACGGCACGTATTTATTTTTGCGAGACATTGTCCTAAAATAACCGAAATCATTTTTGAAACGAAAACTAAGGGTATTGTTTTGTAGAATAATTTCACATGACCGTTCACATTCTTAAAATTGCTTCGTACTTTGCCCGATGTTGTTTTTACGACCAAGCGCCGAGTACAATGCTACAAGGGGCAAGGTACGATCCACAGCACTCTTACGCACCTTGAACGGGAAATGTGCAATATCGCGTACAATATCGGTTTGTCGTATATGAATCACACAACGTACTATATTTATTAATGAAGTGAGCTACACATTCCATTTGATTTGTCATTTACGTGCGTTAATCCTTGAAGTAGTACGAACGTATGCATTTTTGAAAATGAAAATGACAGTCAGCATGTATACTGTAGTTACACATGCGGTAAATAATGATATATGAATGATAATATGTATATGAAAACGAAGCACACGACGTGCTCCACCCAGTGTGATAGTTGGATATATATTTAAAGTCACTTTTCATGGTGTAATGTGAGTTTAATTGCCAAAAACAAAAACAAACTCTGGTCGAAATGGAGAAATGGCACTCAGTTCACACTTATGTTTCCTCTGACGTTCGATTGCTATCGGCGCTCTGTTAAAAGACAAATCCCGTCACTCTATTTTTGTATTCTGCCTGTATCTCTTCAGCAGCAAACATTCTTAAACCTGCACCATGGTTGAATCGACCTCAAACAAGTCTGTGAAGAAGACGAAAGTTGTAGCTAGTCATCCTAAGACAATGGATATGATAGTTGAAGCTATTCAGGCACTGAAAGACCGGAAAGGGACATCAGTACAAGCAATCAAGTCATACATTTTGACTCACCATTCTACTGTCAGCCCGGCTCATATCACATCCAGTCTACGCCGTGCAATTAAATCCGGCATCGAGTCTGGGTTGTTAGTACGTCCCAAAGATTCTAATGCTAATGGCGTAAATGGTCGTCTCAGAATCGGCAAGCTCCCAGAGAAGCCAAAAAAGAAGGCAGTAACCAAGAAAGCTGTACCAAAGAAAACGTCGACCAAGAAGCCAACACTGAAAGACAAGAAACCCAAGGACAAGAAGGTTACGAAAAAGCCAAAGTCGGACAAGAAGGTTACGAAAAAGCCAAAGTCGGACAAGAAACCACAAGCTAAAAATACCGCCACAAAGAAATCAGAGAAAACTACCACTAAAAAGCCGGCTCAAAAGAAAACACCCAAAAAGGCTTCAAAACCAAAGAAGCCGACAACAAAGAAACACACCACCAAAAAATAAAATGATGTACTTCGCTGCATCCAAACCAAACGGCCCTTTTCAGGGCCACCACATCCTCCAAAAAGAGAACTACCGAAAACAGTACGTGTGTCTGTATGACTGTATGTCTCTGTGTATGTATGTATTTTTTTTTGCGTCAAACGTGAGTAATCCTAGAAATATACCGTGGCAAAATCCATTGTTTACTACTGTAATTAAAAATACATAAATAAATAAATAAATAAATAAATGATAGATAATATATCTACCTACATTCGTGGTTTCACATGTTACGTGATCGCATTCTGATGAATGTACCGAGAGAGGGCGCCCCCATGACAGGTGGTTTGTAAAACGTTATACGCCCATTTATATATGCACTGATTTAAGCGGGACGACAGCGCCTTCATGCGACATTGTTTCGAATATTGTTGTTGTTTACGTGACTGGTTTGTACAAGCTTCAGTACAAATCGGGATTCTGACAAGGTTACGCTCAGCCAATAAGAATTCGTTAATTTCGACCAATCACGGCCACCATATACCGGCCAATCACAATATTAATTCATTCACCAATCAGCTGGCGTGAAGCGCCGGCTAATAGAGTATAAAAATAGAGACTGCACCTTTCAAACATATTCTACTTTATTCTGACATCGAAAAAAGTACTCGTACTCTGTACTCGACATGGCACGTACCAAGCAAACAGCACGTAAATCTACTGGTGGAAAAGCGCCACGAAAACAATTGGCAACAAAGGCTGCTCGCAAGAGCGCACCTGCTACTGGCGGAGTGAAGAAACCACATCGTTACAGGCCTGGCACCGTCGCTCTTCGTGAGATCCGCCGTTACCAGAAAAGTACAGAGCTCCTGATCCGAAAGCTGCCATTCCAGCGTCTGGTTCGAGAAATTGCGCAAGATTTCAAGACCGACCTTCGATTCCAGAGCTCCGCCGTGATGGCCCTACAAGAAGCCAGCGAGGCATACCTAATAGGTCTTTTCGAAGACACCAACCTGTGTGCCATTCACGCCAAACGTGTAACCATCATGCCCAAAGATATCCAACTTGCCCGTCGCATCCGCGGTGAGCGAGCATAAGTCGTATGCCTAGCATACACAAACCAAAACGGCCCTTTTCAGGGCCACCACATCCTCCAAAAAGAGAACTACCGTCAAATGAACGCACCTATACCACATTATCACGATCACAAATAAATAAATAAATAAATAAATACATACATACATACAGCCACTTACACATAAAGTAAGTGCGTGTCAGTTTGTTCTGACGATAGCAATTATCTCACGTCCTTTGTTTCTTTCTAACCAATACCATATGTGAAGGTGTTAAGGAGACAGGGTTGGACCAGCTGCGAGTGCGAAACAATGGAAAATTATGTAATAATGTGTGGATTGGTGACGCCAACAACGGCACGTATTTATTTTTGCGAGACATTGTCCTAAAATAACCGAAATCATTTTTGAAACGAAAACTAAGGGTATTGTTTTGTAGAATAATTTCACATGACCGTTCACATTCTTAAAATTGCTTCGTACTTTGCCCGATGTTGTTTTTACGACCAAGCGCCGAGTACAATGCTACAAGGGGCAAGGTACGATCCACAGCACTCTTACGCACCTTGAACGGGAAATGTGCAATATCGCGTACAATATCGGTTTGTCGTATATGAATCACACAACGTACTATATTTATTAATGAAGTGAGCTACACATTCCATTTGATTTGTCATTTACGTGCGTTAATCCTTGAAGTAGTACGAACGTGTGCATTTTTGAAAATGAAAATGACAGTCAGCATGTATACTGTAGTTACACATGCGGTAAATAATGATATATGAATGATAATATGTATATGAAAACGAAGCACACGACGTGCTCCACCCAGTGTGATAGTTGGATATATATTTAAAGTCACTTTTCATGGTGTAATGTGAGTTTAATTGCCAAAAACAAAAACAAACTCTGGTCGAAATGGAGAAATGGCACTCAGTTCACACTTATGTTTCCTCTGACGTTCGATTGCTATCGGCGCTCTGTTAAAAGACAAATCCCGTCACTCTATTTTTGTATTCTGCCTGTATCTCTTCAGCAGCAAACATTCTTAAACCTGCACCATGGTTGAATCGACCTCAAACAAGTCTGTGAAGAAGACGAAAGTTGTAGCTAGTCATCCTAAGACAATGGATATGATAGTTGAAGCTATTCAGGCACTGAAAGACCGGAAAGGGACATCAGTACAAGCAATCAAGTCATACATTTTGACTCACCATTCTACTGTCAGCCCGGCTCATATCACATCCAGTCTACGCCGTGCAATTAAATCCGGCATCGAGTCTGGGTTGTTAGTTCGTCCCAAAGATTCTAATGCTAATGGCGTAAATGGTCGTCTCAGAATCGGCAAGCTCCCAGAGAAGCCAAAAAAGAAGGCAGTAACCAAGAAAGCTGTACCAAAGAAAACGTCGACCAAGAAGCCAACACTGAAAGACAAGAAACCCAAGGACAAGAAGGTTACGAAAAAGCCAAAGTCGGACAAGAAGGTTACGAAAAAGCCAAAGTCGGACAAGAAACCACAAGCTAAAAATACCGCCACAAAGAAATCAGAGAAAACTACCACTAAAAAGCCGGCTCAAAAGAAAACACCCAAAAAGGCTTCAAAACCAAAGAAGCCGACAACAAAGAAACACACCACCAAAAAATAAAATGATGTACTTCGCTGCATCCAAACCAAACGGCCCTTTTCAGGGCCACCACATCCTCCAAAAAGAGAACTACCGAAAACAGTACGTGTGTCTGTATGACTGTATGTCTCTGTGTATGTATGTATTTTTTTTTGCGTCAAACGTGAGTAATCCTAGAAATATACCGTGGCAAAATCCATTGTTTACTACTGTAATTAAAAATACATAAATAAATAAATAAATAAATAAATGATAGATAATATATCTACCTACATTCGTGGTTTCACATGTTACGTGATCGCATTCTGATGAATGTACCGAGAGAGGGCGCCCCCATGACAGGTGGTTTGTAAAACGTTATACGCCCATTTATATATGCACTGATTTAAGCGGGATGACAGCGCCTTCATGCGACATTGTTTCGAATATTGTTGTTGTTTACGTGACTGGTTTGTACAAGCTTCAGTACAAATCGGGATTCTGACAAGGTTACGCTCAGCCAATAAGAATTCGTTAATTTCGACCAATCACGGCCACCATATACCGGCCAATCACAATATTAATTCATTCACCAATCAGCTGGCGTGAAGCGCCGGCTAATAGAGTATAAAAATAGAGACTGCACCTTTCAAACATATTCTACTTTATTCTGACATCGAAAAAAGTACTCGTACTCTGTACTCGACATGGCACGTACCAAGCAAACAGCACGTAAATCTACTGGTGGAAAAGCGCCACGAAAACAATTGGCAACAAAGGCTGCTCGCAAGAGCGCACCTGCTACTGGCGGAGTGAAGAAACCACATCGTTACAGGCCTGGCACCGTCGCTCTTCGTGAGATCCGCCGTTACCAGAAAAGTACAGAGCTCCTGATCCGAAAGCTGCCATTCCAGCGTCTGGTTCGAGAAATTGCGCAAGATTTCAAGACCGACCTTCGATTCCAGAGCTCCGCCGTGATGGCCCTACAAGAAGCCAGCGAGGCATATCTAGTAGGTCTTTTCGAAGACACCAACCTGTGTGCCATTCACGCCAAACGTGTAACCATCATGCCCAAAGATATCCAACTTGCCCGTCGCATCCGCGGTGAGCGAGCATAAGTCGTATGCCTAGCATACACAAACCAAAACGGCCCTTTTCAGGGCCACCACATCCTCCAAAAAGAGAACTACCGTCAAATGAACGCACCTATACCACATTATCACGACCACAAATAAATAAATACATACATACATACAGCCACTTACACATAAAGTAAGTGCGTGTCAGTTTGTTCTGACGATAGCAATTATCTCACGTCCTTTGTTTCTTTCTAACCAATACTATATGTGAAGGTGTTAAGGAGACAGGGTTGGACCAGCTGCGAGTGCGAAACAATGGAAAATTATGTAATAATGTGTGGATTGGTGACGCCAACAACGGCACGTATTTATTTTTGCGAGACATTGTCCTAAAATAACCGAAATCATTTTTGAAACGAAAACTAAGGGTATTGTTTTGTAGAATAATTTCACATGACCGTTCACATTCTTAAAATTGCTTCGTACTTTGCCCGATGTTGTTTTACGACCAAGCGCCGAGTACAATGCTACAAGGGGCAAGGTACGATCCACAGCACTCTTACGCACCTTGAACGGGAAATGTGCAATATCGCGTACAATATCGGTTTGTCGTATATGAATCACACAACGTACTATATTTATTAATGAAGTGAGCTACACATTCCATTTGATTTGTCATTTACGTGCGTTAATCCTTGAAGTAGTACGAACGTATGCATTTTTGAAAATGAAAATGACAGTCAGCATGTATACTGTAGTTACACATGCGGTAAATAATGATATATGAATGATAATATGTATATGAAAACGAAGCACACGACGTGCTCCACCCAGTGTGATAGTTGGATATATATTTAAAGTCACTTTTCATGGTGTAATGTGAGTTTAATTGCCAAAAACAAAAACAAACTCTGGTCGAAATGGAGAAATGGCACTCAGTTCACACTTATGTTTCCTCTGACGTTCGATTGCTATCGGCGCTCTGTTAAAAGACAAATCCCGTCACTCTATTTTTGTATTCTGCCTGTATCTCTTCAGCAGCAAACATTCTTAAACCTGCACCATGGTTGAATCGACCTCAAACAAGTCTGTGAAGAAGACGAAAGTTGTAGCTAGTCATCCTAAGACAATGGATATGATAGTTGAAGCTATTCAGGCACTGAAAGACCGGAAAGGGACATCAGTACAAGCAATCAAGTCATACATTTTGACTCACCATTCTACTGTCAGCCCGGCTCATATCACATCCAGTCTACGCCGTGCAATTAAATCCGGCATCGAGTCTGGGTTGTTAGTTCGTCCCAAAGATTCTAATGCTAATGGCGTAAATGGTCGTCTCAGAATCGGCAAGCTCCCAGAGAAGCCAAAAAAGAAGGCAGTAACCAAGAAAGCTGTACCAAAGAAAACGTCGACCAAGAAGCCAACACTGAAAGACAAGAAACCCAAGGACAAGAAGGTTACGAAAAAGCCAAAGTCGGACAAGAAGGTTACGAAAAAGCCAAAGTCGGACAAGAAACCACAAGCTAAAAATACCGCCACAAAGAAATCAGAGAAAACTACCACTAAAAAGCCGGCTCAAAAGAAAACACCCAAAAAGGCTTCAAAACCAAAGAAGCCGACAACAAAGAAACACACCACCAAAAAATAAAATGATGTACTTCGCTGCATCCAAACCAAACGGCCCTTTTCAGGGCCACCACATCCTCCAAAAAGAGAACTACCGAAAACAGTACGTGTGTCTGTATGACTGTATGTCTCTGTGTATGTATGTATTTTTTTTTGCGTCAAACGTGAGTAATCCTAGAAATATACCGTGGCAAAATCCATTGTTTACTACTGTAATTAAAAATACATAAATAAATAAATAAATAAATAAATGATAGATAATATATCTACCTACATTCGTGGTTTCACATGTTACGTGATCGCATTCTGATGAATGTACCGAGAGAGGGCGCCCCCATGACAGGTGGTTTGTAAAACGTTATACGCCCATTTATATATGCACTGATTTAAGCGGGATGACAGCGCCTTCATGCGACATTGTTTCGAATATTGTTGTTGTTTACGTGACTGGTTTGTACAAGCTTCAGTACAAATCGGGATTCTGACAAGGTTACGCTCAGCCAATAAGAATTCGTTAATTTCGACCAATCACGGCCACCATATACCGGCCAATCACAATATTAATTCATTCACCAATCAGCTGGCGTGAAGCGCCGGCTAATAGAGTATAAAAATAGAGACTGCACCTTTCAAACATATTCTACTTTATTCTGACATCGAAAAAAGTACTCGTACTCTGTACTCGACATGGCACGTACCAAGCAAACAGCACGTAAATCTACTGGTGGAAAAGCGCCACGAAAACAATTGGCAACAAAGGCTGCTCGCAAGAGCGCACCTGCTACTGGCGGAGTGAAGAAACCACATCGTTACAGGCCTGGCACCGTCGCTCTTCGTGAGATCCGCCGTTACCAGAAAAGTACAGAGCTCCTGATCCGAAAGCTGCCATTCCAGCGTCTGGTTCGAGAAATTGCGCAAGATTTCAAGACCGACCTTCGATTCCAGAGCTCCGCCGTGATGGCCCTACAAGAAGCCAGCGAGGCATACCTAGTAGGTCTTTTCGAAGACACCAACCTGTGTGCCATTCACGCCAAACGTGTAACCATCATGCCCAAAGATATCCAACTTGCCCGTCGCATCCGCGGTGAGCGAGCATAAGTCGTATGCCTAGCATACACAAACCAAAACGGCCCTTTTCAGGGCCACCACATCCTCCAAAAAGAGAACTACCGTCAAATGAACGCACCTATACCACATTATCACGACCACAAATAAATAAATAAATACATACATACATACAGCCACTTACACATAAAGTAAGTGCGTGTCAGTTTGTTCTGACGATAGC
This sequence comes from Saccoglossus kowalevskii, assembly GCF_978046115.1. Classification (NCBI taxonomy): domain Eukaryota; kingdom Metazoa; phylum Hemichordata; class Enteropneusta; family Harrimaniidae; genus Saccoglossus; species Saccoglossus kowalevskii. The sequence goes on from NC_140659.1 coordinate 23,952,059, forward strand.
AATTATCTCACGTCCTTTGTTTCTTTCTAACCAATACTATATGTGAAGGTGTTAAGGAGACAGGGTTGGACCAGCTGCGAGTGCGAAACAATGGAAAATTATGTAATAATGTGTGGATTGGTGACGCCAACAACGGCACGTATTTATTTTTGCGAGACATTGTCCTAAAATAACCGAAATCATTTTTGAAACGAAAACTAAGGGTATTGTTTTGTAGAATAATTTCACATGACCGTTCACATTCTTAAAATTGCTTCGTACTTTGCCCGATGTTGTTTTTACGACCAAGCGCCGAGTACAATGCTACAAGGGGCAAGGTACGATCCACAGCACTCTTACGCACCTTGAACGGGAAATGTGCAATATCGCGTACAATATCGGTTTGTCGTATATGAATCACACAACGTACTATATTTATTAATGAAGTGAGCTACACATTCCATTTGATTTGTCATTTACGTGCGTTAATCCTTGAAGTAGTACGAACGTATGCATTTTTGAAAATGAAAATGACAGTCAGCATGTATACTGTAGTTACACATGCGGTAAATAATGATATATGAATGATAATATGTATATGAAAACGAAGCACACGACGTGCTCCACCCAGTGTGATAGTTGGATATATATTTAAAGTCACTTTTCATGGTGTAATGTGAGTTTAATTGCCAAAAACAAAAACAAACTCTGGTCGAAATGGAGAAATGGCACTCAGTTCACACTTATGTTTCCTCTGACGTTCGATTGCTATCGGCGCTCTGTTAAAAGACAAATCCCGTCACTCTATTTTTGTATTCTGCCTGTATCTCTTCAGCAGCAAACATTCTTAAACCTGCACCATGGTTGAATCGACCTCAAACAAGTCTGTGAAGAAGACGAAAGTTGTAGCTAGTCATCCTAAGACAATGGATATGATAGTTGAAGCTATTCAGGCACTGAAAGACCGGAAAGGGACATCAGTACAAGCAATCAAGTCATACATTTTGACTCACCATTCTACTGTCAGCCCGGCTCATATCACATCCAGTCTACGCCGTGCAATTAAATCCGGCATCGAGTCTGGGTTGTTAGTTCGTCCCAAAGATTCTAATGCTAATGGCGTAAATGGTCGTCTCAGAATCGGCAAGCTCCCAGAGAAGCCAAAAAAGAAGGCAGTAACCAAGAAAGCTGTACCAAAGAAAACGTCGACCAAGAAGCCAACACTGAAAGACAAGAAACCCAAGGACAAGAAGGTTACGAAAAAGCCAAAGTCGGACAAGAAGGTTACGAAAAAGCCAAAGTCGGACAAGAAACCACAAGCTAAAAATACCGCCACAAAGAAATCAGAGAAAACTACCACTAAAAAGCCGGCTCAAAAGAAAACACCCAAAAAGGCTTCAAAACCAAAGAAGCCGACAACAAAGAAACACACCACCAAAAAATAAAATGATGTACTTCGCTGCATCCAAACCAAACGGCCCTTTTCAGGGCCACCACATCCTCCAAAAAGAGAACTACCGAAAACAGTACGTGTGTCTGTATGACTGTATGTCTCTGTGTATGTATGTATTTTTTTTTGCGTCAAACGTGAGTAATCCTAGAAATATACCGTGGCAAAATCCATTGTTTACTACTGTAATTAAAAATACATAAATAAATAAATAAATAAATGATAGATAATATATCTACCTACATTCGTGGTTTCACATGTTACGTGATCGCATTCTGATGAATGTACCGAGAGAGGGCGCCCCCATGACAGGTGGTTTGTAAAACGTTATACGCCCATTTATATATGCACTGATTTAAGCGGGACGACAGCGCCTTCATGCGACATTGTTTCGAATATTGTTGTTGTTTACGTGACTGGTTTGTACAAGCTTCAGTACAAATCGGGATTCTGACAAGGTTACGCTCAGCCAATAAGAATTCGTTAATTTCGACCAATCACGGCCACCATATACCGGCCAATCACAATATTAATTCATTCACCAATCAGCTGGCGTGAAGCGCCGGCTAATAGAGTATAAAAATAGAGACTGCACCTTTCAAACATATTCTACTTTATTCTGACATCGAAAAAAGTACTCGTACTCTGTACTCGACATGGCACGTACCAAGCAAACAGCACGTAAATCTACTGGTGGAAAAGCGCCACGAAAACAATTGGCAACAAAGGCTGCTCGCAAGAGCGCACCTGCTACTGGCGGAGTGAAGAAACCACATCGTTACAGGCCTGGCACCGTCGCTCTTCGTGAGATCCGCCGTTACCAGAAAAGTACAGAGCTCCTGATCCGAAAGCTGCCATTCCAGCGTCTGGTTCGAGAAATTGCGCAAGATTTCAAGACCGACCTTCGATTCCAGAGCTCCGCCGTGATGGCCCTACAAGAAGCCAGCGAGGCATACCTAGTAGGTCTTTTCGAAGACACCAACCTGTGTGCCATTCACGCCAAACGTGTAACCATCATGCCCAAAGATATCCAACTTGCCCGTCGCATCCGCGGTGAGCGAGCATAAGTCGTATGCCTAGCATACACAAACCAAAACGGCCCTTTTCAGGGCCACCACATCCTCCAAAAAGAGAACTACCGTCAAATGAACGCACCTATACCACATTATCACGACCACAAATAAATAAATAAATACATACATACATACAGCCACTTACACATAAAGTAAGTGCGTGTCAGTTTGTTCTGACGATAGCAATTATCTCACGTCCTTTGTTTCTTTCTAACCAATACCATATGTGAAGGTGTTAAGGAGACAGGGTTGGACCAGCTGCGAGTGCGAAACAATGGAAAATTATGTAATAATGTGTGGATTGGTGACGCCAACAACGGCACGTATTTATTTTTGCGAGACATTGTCCTAAAATAACCGAAATCATTTTTGAAACGAAAACTAAGGGTATTGTTTTGTAGAATAATTTCACATGACCGTTCACATTCTTAAAATTGCTTCGTACTTTGCCCGATGTTGTTTTTACGACCAAGCGCCGAGTACAATGCTACAAGGGGCAAGGTACGATCCACAGCACTCTTACGCACCTTGAACGGGAAATGTGCAATATCGCGTACAATATCGGTTTGTCGTATATGAATCACACAACGTACTATATTTATTAATGAAGTGAGCTACACATTCCATTTGATTTGTCATTTACGTGCGTTAATCCTTGAAGTAGTACGAACGTATGCATTTTTGAAAATGAAAATGACAGTCAGCATGTATACTGTAGTTACACATGCGGTAAATAATGATATATGAATGATAATATGTATATGAAAACGAAGCACACGACGTGCTCCACCCAGTGTGATAGTTGGATATATATTTAAAGTCACTTTTCATGGTGTAATGTGAGTTTAATTGCCAAAAACAAAAACAAACTCTGGTCGAAATGGAGAAATGGCACTCAGTTCACACTTATGTTTCCTCTGACGTTCGATTGCTATCGGCGCTCTGTTAAAAGACAAATCCCGTCACTCTATTTTTGTATTCTGCCTGTATCTCTTCAGCAGCAAACATTCTTAAACCTGCACCATGGTTGAATCGACCTCAAACAAGTCTGTGAAGAAGACGAAAGTTGTAGCTAGTCATCCTAAGACAATGGATATGATAGTTGAAGCTATTCAGGCACTGAAAGACCGGAAAGGGACATCAGTACAAGCAATCAAGTCATACATTTTGACTCACCATTCTACTGTCAGCCCGGCTCATATCACATCCAGTCTACGCCGTGCAATTAAATCCGGCATCGAGTCTGGGTTGTTAGTTCGTCCCAAAGATTCTAATGCTAATGGCGTAAATGGTCGTCTCAGAATCGGCAAGCTCCCAGAGAAGCCAAAAAAGAAGGCAGTAACCAAGAAAGCTGTACCAAAGAAAACGTCGACCAAGAAGCCAACACTGAAAGACAAGAAACCCAAGGACAAGAAGGTTACGAAAAAGCCAAAGTCGGACAAGAAGGTTACGAAAAAGCCAAAGTCGGACAAGAAACCACAAGCTAAAAATACCGCCACAAAGAAATCAGAGAAAACTACCACTAAAAAGCCGGCTCAAAAGAAAACACCCAAAAAGGCTTCAAAACCAAAGAAGCCGACAACAAAGAAACACACCACCAAAAAATAAAATGATGTACTTCGCTGCATCCAAACCAAACGGCCCTTTTCAGGGCCACCACATCCTCCAAAAAGAGAACTACCGAAAACAGTACCTGTGTCTGTATGACTGTATGTCTCTGTGTATGTATGTATTTTTTTTTGCGTCAAACGTGAGTAATCCTAGAAATATACCGTGGCAAAATCCATTGTTTACTACTGTAATTAAAAATACATAAATAAATAAATAAATAAATGATAGATAATATATCTACCTACATTCGTGGTTTCACATGTTACGTGATCGCATTCTGATGAATGTACCGAGAGAGGGCGCCCCCATGACAGGTGGTTTGTAAAACGTTATACGCCCATTTATATATGCACTGATTTAAGCGGGACGACAGCGCCTTCATGCGACATTGTTTCGAATATTGTTGTTGTTTACGTGACTGGTTTGTACAAGCTTCAGTACAAATCGGGATTCTGACAAGGTTACGCTCAGCCAATAAGAATTCGTTAATTTCGACCAATCACGGCCACCATATACCGGCCAATCACAATATTAATTCATTCACCAATCAGCTGGCGTGAAGCGCCGGCTAATAGAGTATAAAAATAGAGACTGCACCTTTCAAACATATTCTACTTTATTCTGACATCGAAAAAAGTACTCGTACTCTGTACTCGACATGGCACGTACCAAGCAAACAGCACGTAAATCTACTGGTGGAAAAGCGCCACGAAAACAATTGGCAACAAAGGCTGCTCGCAAGAGCGCACCTGCTACTGGCGGAGTGAAGAAACCACATCGTTACAGGCCTGGCACCGTCGCTCTTCGTGAGATCCGCCGTTACCAGAAAAGTACAGAGCTCCTGATCCGAAAGCTGCCATTCCAGCGTCTGGTTCGAGAAATTGCGCAAGATTTCAAGACCGACCTTCGATTCCAGAGCTCCGCCGTGATGGCCCTACAAGAAGCCAGCGAGGCATACCTAGTAGGTCTTTTCGAAGACACCAACCTGTGTGCCATTCACGCCAAACGTGTAACCATCATGCCCAAAGATATCCAACTTGCCCGTCGCATCCGCGGTGAGCGAGCATAAGTCGTATGCCTAGCATACACAAACCAAAACGGCCCTTTTCAGGGCCACCACATCCTCCAAAAAGAGAACTACCGTCAAATGAACGCACCTATACCACATTATCACGATCACAAATAAATAAATAAATACATACATACATACAGCCACTTACACATAAAGTAAGTGCGTGTCAGTTTGTTCTGACGATAGCAATTATCTCACGTCCTTTGTTTCTTTCTAACCAATACCATATGTGAAGGTGTTAAGGAGACAGGGTTGGACCAGCTGCGAGTGCGAAACAATGGAAAATTATGTAATAATGTGTGGATTGGTGACGCCAACAACGGCACGTATTTATTTTTGCGAGACATTGTCCTAAAATAACCGAAATCATTTTTGAAACGAAAACTAAGGGTATTGTTTTGTAGAATAATTTCACATGACCGTTCACATTCTTAAAATTGCTTCGTACTTTGCCCGATGTTGTTTTTACGACCAAGCGCCGAGTACAATGCTACAAGGGGCAAGGTACGATCCACAGCACTCTTACGCACCTTGAACGGGAAATGTGCAATATCGCGTACAATATCGGTTTGTCGTATATGAATCACACAACGTACTATATTTATTAATGAAGTGAGCTACACATTCCATTTGATTTGTCATTTACGTGCGTTAATCCTTGAAGTAGTACGAACGTGTGCATTTTTGAAAATGAAAATGACAGTCAGCATGTATACTGTAGTTACACATGCGGTAAATAATGATATATGAATGATAATATGTATATGAAAACGAAGCACACGACGTGCTCCACCCAGTGTGATAGTTGGATATATATTTAAAGTCACTTTTCATGGTGTAATGTGAGTTTAATTGCCAAAAACAAAAACAAACTCTGGTCGAAATGGAGAAATGGCACTCAGTTCACACTTATGTTTCCTCTGACGTTCGATTGCTATCGGCGCTCTGTTAAAAGACAAATCCCGTCACTCTATTTTTGTATTCTGCCTGTATCTCTTCAGCAGCAAACATTCTTAAACCTGCACCATGGTTGAATCGACCTCAAACAAGTCTGTGAAGAAGACGAAAGTTGTAGCTAGTCATCCTAAGACAATGGATATGATAGTTGAAGCTATTCAGGCACTGAAAGACCGGAAAGGGACATCAGTACAAGCAATCAAGTCATACATTTTGACTCACCATTCTACTGTCAGCCCGGCTCATATCACATCCAGTCTACGCCGTGCAATTAAATCCGGCATCGAGTCTGGGTTGTTAGTTCGTCCCAAAGATTCTAATGCTAATGGCGTAAATGGTCGTCTCAGAATCGGCAAGCTCCCAGAGAAGCCAAAAAAGAAGGCAGTAACCAAGAAAGCTGTACCAAAGAAAACGTCGACCAAAAAGCCAACACTGAAAGACAAGAAACCCAAGGACAAGAAGGTTACGAAAAAGCCAAAGTCGGACAAGAAGGTTACGAAAAAGCCAAAGTCGGACAAGAAACCACAAGCTAAAAATACCGCCACAAAGAAATCAGAGAAAACTACCACTAAAAAGCCGGCTCAAAAGAAAACACCCAAAAAGGCTTCAAAACCAAAGAAGCCGACAACAGAGAAACACACCACCAAAAAATAAAATGATGTACTTCGCTGCATCCAAACCAAACGGCCCTTTTCAGGGCCACCACATCCTCCAAAAAGAGAACTACCGAAAACAGTACGTGTGTCTGTATGACTGTATGTCTCTGTGTATGTATGTATTTTTTTTTTGCGTCAAACGTGAGTAATCCTAGAAATATACCGTGGCAAAATCCATTGTTTACTACTGTAATTAAAAATACATAAATAAATAAATAAATAAATGATAGATAATATATCTACCTACATTCGTGGTTTCACATGTTACGTGATCGCATTCTGATGAATGTACCGAGAGAGGGCGCCCCCATGACAGGTGGTTTGTAAAACGTTATACGCCCATTTATATATGCACTGATTTAAGCGGGATGACAGCGCCTTCATGCGACATTGTTTCGAATATTGTTGTTGTTTACGTGACTGGTTTGGACAAGCTTCAGTACAAATCGGGATTCTGACAAGGTTACGCTCAGCCAATAAGAATTCGTTAATTTCGACCAATCACGGCCACCATATACCGGCCAATCACAATATTAATTCATTCACCAATCAGCTGGCGTGAAGCGCCGGCTAATAGAGTATAAAAATAGAGACTGCACCTTTCAAACATATTCTACTTTATTCTGACATCGAAAAAAGTACTCGTACTCTGTACTCGACATGGCACGTACCAAGCAAACAGCACGTAAATCTACTGGTGGAAAAGCGCCACGAAAACAATTGGCAACAAAGGCTGCTCGCAAGAGCGCACCTGCTACTGGCGGAGTGAAGAAACCACATCGTTACAGGCCTGGCACCGTCGCTCTTCGTGAGATCCGCCGTTACCAGAAAAGTACAGAGCTCCTGATCCGAAAGCTGCCATTCCAGCGTCTGGTTCGAGAAATTGCGCAAGATTTCAAGACCGACCTTCGATTCCAGAGCTCCGCCGTGATGGCCCTACAAGAAGCCAGCGAGGCATACCTAGTAGGTCTTTTCGAAGACACCAACCTGTGTGCCATTCACGCCAAACGTGTAACCATCATGCCCAAAGATATCCAACTTGCCCGTCGCATCCGCGGTGAGCGAGCATAAGTCGTATGCCTAGCATACACAAACCAAAACGGCCCTTTTCAGGGCCACCACATCCTCCAAAAAGAGAACTACCGTCAAATGAACGCACCTATACCACATTATCACGACCACAAATAAATAAATAAATACATACATACATACATACAGCCACTTACACATAAAGTAAGTGCGTGTCAGTTTGTTCTGACGATAGCAATTATCTCACGTCCTTTGTTTCTTTCTAACCAATACTATATGTGAAGGTGTTAAGGAGACAGGGTTGGACCAGCTGCGAGTGCGAAACAATGGAAAATTATGTAATAATGTGTGGATTGGTGACGCCAACAACGGCACGTATTTATTTTTGCGAGACATTGTCCTAAAATAACCGAAATCATTTTTGAAACGAAAACTAAGGGTATTGTTTTGTAGAATAATTTCACATGACCGTTCACATTCTTAAAATTGCTTCGTACTTTGCCCGATGTTGTTTTTACGACCAAGCGCCGAGTACAATGCTACAAGGGGCAAGGTACGATCCACAGCACTCTTACGCACCTTGAACGGGAAATGTGCAATATCGCGTACAATATCGGTTTGTCGTATATGAATCACACAACGTACTATATTTATTAATGAAGTGAGCTACACATTCCATTTGATTTGTCATTTACGTGCGTTAATCCTTGAAGTAGTACGAACGTATGCATTTTTGAAAATGAAAATGACAGTCAGCATGTATACTGTAGTTACACATGCGGTAAATAATGATATATGAATGATAATATGTATATGAAAACGAAGCACACGACGTGCTCCACCCAGTGTGATAGTTGGATATATATTTAAAGTCACTTTTCATGGTGTAATGTGAGTTTAATTGCCAAAAACAAAAACAAACTCTGGTCGAAATGGAGAAATGGCACTCAGTTCACACTTATGTTTCCTCTGACGTTCGATTGCTATCGGCGCTCTGTTAAAAGACAAATCCCGTCACTCTATTTTTGTATTCTGCCTGTATCTCTTCAGCAGCAAACATTCTTAAACCTGCACCATGGTTGAATCGACCTCAAACAAGTCTGTGAAGAAGACGAAAGTTGTAGCTAGTCATCCTAAGACAATGGATATGATAGTTGAAGCTATTCAGGCACTGAAAGACCGGAAAGGGACATCAGTACAAGCAATCAAGTCATACATTTTGACTCACCATTCTACTGTCAGCCCGGCTCATATCACATCCAGTCTACGCCGTGCAATTAAATCCGGCATCGAGTCTGGGTTGTTAGTTCGTCCCAAAGATTCTAATGCTAATGGCGTAAATGGTCGTCTCAGAATCGGCAAGCTCCCAGAGAAGCCAAAAAAGAAGGCAGTAACCAAGAAAGCTGTACCAAAGAAAACGTCGACCAAGAAGCCAACACTGAAAGACAAGAAACCCAAGGACAAGAAGGTTACGAAAAAGCCAAAGTCGGACAAGAAGGTTACGAAAAAGCCAAAGTCGGACAAGAAACCACAAGCTAAAAATACCGCCACAAAGAAATCAGAGAAAACTACCACTAAAAAGCCGGCTCAAAAGAAAACACCCAAAAAGGCTTCAAAACCAAAGAAGCCGACAACAAAGAAACACACCACCAAAAAATAAAATGATGTACTTCGCTGCATCCAAACCAAACGGCCCTTTTCAGGGCCACCACATCCTCCAAAAAGAGAACTACCGAAAACAGTACGTGTGTCTGTATGACTGTATGTCTCTGTGTATGTATGTATTTTTTTTTGCGTCAAACGTGAGTAATCCTAGAAATATACCGTGGCAAAATCCATTGTTTACTACTGTAATTAAAAATACATAAATAAATAAATAAATAAATGATAGATAATATATCTCCCTACATTCGTGGTTTCACATGTTACGTGATCGCATTCTGATGAATGTACCGAGAGAGGGCGCCCCCATGACAGGTGGTTTGTAAAACGTTATACGCCCATTTATATATGCACTGATTTAAGCGGGATGACAGCGCCTTCATGCGACATTGTTTCGAATATTGTTGTTGTTTACGTGACTGGTTTGGACAAGCTTCAGTACAAATCGGGATTCTGACAAGGTTACGCTCAGCCAATAAGAATTCGTTAATTTCGACCAATCACGGCCACCATATACCGGCCAATCACAATATTAATTCATTCACCAATCAGCTGGCGTGAAGCGCCGGCTAATAGAGTAAAAAAATAGAGACTGCACCTTTCAAACATATTCTACTTTATTCTGACATCGAAAAAAGTACTCGTACTCTGTACTCGACATGGCACGTACCAAGCAAACAGCACGTAAATCTACTGGTGGAAAAGCGCCACGAAAACAATTGGCAACAAAGGCTGCTCGCAAGAGCGCACCTGCTACTGGCGGAGTGAAGAAACCACATCGTTACAGGCCTGGCACCGTCGCTCTTCGTGAGATCCGCCGTTACCAGAAAAGTACAGAGCTCCTGATCCGAAAGCTGCCATTCCAGCGTCTGGTTCGAGAAATTGCGCAAGATTTCAAGACCGACCTTCGATTCCAGAGCTCCGCCGTGATGGCCCTACAAGAAGCCAGCGAGGCATACCTAGTAGGTCTTTTCGAAGACACCAACCTGTGTGCCATTCACGCCAAACGTGTAACCATCATGCCCAAAGATATCCAACTTGCCCGTCGCATCCGCGGTGAGCGAGCATAAGTCGTATGCCTAGCATACACAAACCAAAACGGCCCTTTTCAGGGCCACCACATCCTCCAAAAAGAGAACTACCGTCAAATGAACGCACCTATACCACATTATCACGACCACAAATAAATAAATACATACATACATACAGCCACTTACACATAAAGTAAGTGCGTGTCAGTTTGTTCTGACGATAGCAATTATCTCACGTCCTTTGTTTCTTTCTAACCAATACTATATGTGAAGGTGTTAAGGAGACAGGGTTGGACCAGCTGCGAGTGCGAAACAATGGAAAATTATGTAATAATGTGTGGATTGGTGACGCCAACAACGGCACGTATTTATTTTTGCGAGACATTGTCCTAAAATAACCGAAATCATTTTTGAAACGAAAACTAAGGGTATTGTTTTGTAGAATAATTTCACATGACCGTTCACATTCTTAAAATTGCTTCGTACTTTGCCCGATGTTGTTTTTACGACCAAGCGCCGAGTACAATGCTACAAGGGGCAAGGTACGATCCACAGCACTCTTACGCACCTTGAACGGGAAATGTGCAATATCGCGTACAATATCGGTTTGTCGTATATGAATCACACAACGTACTATATTTATTAATGAAGTGAGCTACACATTCCATTTGATTTGTCATTTACGTGCGTTAATCCTTGAAGTAGTACGAACGTATGCATTTTTGAAAATGAAAATGACAGTCAGCATGTATACTGTAGTTACACATGCGGTAAATAATGATATATGAATGATAATATGTATATGAAAACGAAGCACACGACGTGCTCCACCCAGTGTGATAGTTGGATATATATTTAAAGTCACTTTTCATGGTGTAATGTGAGTTTAATTGCCAAAAACAAAAACAAACTCTGGTCGAAATGGAGAAATGGCACTCAGTTCACACTTATGTTTCCTCTGACGTTCGATTGCTATCGGCGCTCTGTTAAAAGACAAATCCCGTCACTCTATTTTTGTATTCTGCCTGTATCTCTTCAGCAGCAAACATTCTTAAACCTGCACCATGGTTGAATCGACCTCAAACAAGTCTGTGAAGAAGACGAAAGTTGTAGCTAGTCATCCTAAGACAATGGATATGATAGTTGAAGCTATTCAGGCACTGAAAGACCGGAAAGGGACATCAGTACAAGCAATCAAGTCATACATTTTGACTCACCATTCTACTGTCAGCCCGGCTCATATCACATCCAGTCTACGCCGTGCAATTAAATCCGGCATCGAGTCTGGGTTGTTAGTTCGTCCCAAAGATTCTAATGCTAATGGCGTAAATGGTCGTCTCAGAATCGGCAAGCTCCCAGAGAAGCCAAAAAAGAAGGCAGTAACCAAGAAAGCTGTACCAAAGAAAACGTCGACCAAGAAGCCAACACTGAAAGACAAGAAACCCAAGGACAAGAAGGTTACGAAAAAGCCAAAGTCGGACAAGAAGGTTACGAAAAAGCCAAAGTCGGACAAGAAACCACAAGCTAAAAATACCGCCACAAAGAAATCAGAGAAAACTACCACTAAAAAGCCGGCTCAAAAGAAAACACCCAAAAAGGCTTCAAAACCAAAGAAGCCGACAACAAAGAAACACACCACCAAAAAATAAAATGATGTACTTCGCTGCATCCAAACCAAACGGCCCTTTTCAGGGCCACCACATCCTCCAAAAAGAGAACTACCGAAAACAGTACGTGTGTCTGTATGACTGTATGTCTCTGTGTATGTATGTATTTTTTTTTTGCGTCAAACGTGAGTAATCCTAGAAATATACCGTGGCAAAATCCATTGTTTACTACTGTAATTAAAAATACATAAATAAATAAATAAATAAATAAATAAATAAATAAATAAATAAATAAATAAATAAATAAATAAATAAATAAATAAATAAATAACTAAATAAATAAATGATAGATAATATATCTACCTACATTCGTGGTTTCACATGTTACGTGATCGCATTCTGATGAATGTACCGAGAGAGGGCGCCCCCATGACAGGTGGTTTGTAAAACGTTATACGCCCATTTATATATGCACTGATTTAAGCGGGACGACAGCGCCTTCATGCGACATTGTTTCGAATATTGTTGTTGTTTACGTGACTGGTTTGGACAAGCTTCAGTACAAATCGGGATTCTGACAAGGTTACGCTCAGCCAATAAGAATTCGTTAATTTCGACCAATCACGGCCACCATATACCGGCCAATCACAATATTAATTCATTCACCAATCAGCTGGCGTGAAGCGCCGGCTAATAGAGTATAAAAATAGAGACTGCACCTTTCAAACATATTCTACTTTATTCTGACATCGAAAAAAGTACTCGTACTCTGTACTCGACATGGCACGTACCAAGCAAACAGCACGTAAATCTACTGGTGGAAAAGCGCCACGAAAACAATTGGCAACAAAGGCTGCTCGCAAGAGCGCACCTGCTACTGGCGGAGTGAAGAAACCACATCGTTACAGGCCTGGCACCGTCGCTCTTCGTGAGATCCGCCGTTACCAGAAAAGTACAGAGCTCCTGATCCGAAAGCTGCCATTCCAGCGTCTGGTTCGAGAAATTGCGCAAGATTTCAAGACCGACCTTCGATTCCAGAGCTCCGCCGTGATGGCCCTACAAGAAGCCAGCGAGGCATACCTAGTAGGTCTTTTCGAAGACACCAACCTGTGTGCCATTCACGCCAAACGTGTAACCATCATGCCCAAAGATATCCAACTTGCCCGTCGCATCCGCGGTGAGCGAGCATAAGTCGTATGCCTAGCATACACAAACCAAAACGGCCCTTTTCAGGGCCACCACATCCTCCAAAAAGAGAACTACCGTCAAATGAACGCACCTATACCACATTATCACGATCACAAATAAATAAATACATACATACATACAGCCACTTACACATAAAGTAAGTGCGTGTCAGTTTGTTCTGACGATAGCAATTATCTCACGTCCTTTGTTTCTTTCTAACCAATACCATATGTGAAGGTGTTAAGGAGACAGGGTTGGACCAGCTGCGAGTGCGAAACAATGGAAAATTATGTAATAATGTGTGGATTGGTGACGCCAACAACGGCACGTATTTATTTTTGCGAGACATTGTCCTAAAATAACCGAAATCATTTTTGAAACGAAAACTAAGGATATTGTTTTGTAGAATAATTTCACATGACCGTTCACATTCTTAAAATTGCTTCGTACTTTGCCCGATGTTGTTTTTACGACCAAGCGCCGAGTACAATGCTACAAGGGGCAAGGTACGATCCACAGCACTCTTACGCACCTTGAACGGGAAATGTGCAATATCGCGTACAATATCGGTTTGTCGTATATGAATCACACAACGTACTATATTTATTAATGAAGTGAGCTACACATTCCATTTGATTTGTCATTTACGTGCGTTAATCCTTGAAGTAGTACGAACGTATGCATTTTTGAAAATGAAAATGACAGTCAGCATGTATACTGTAGTTACACATGCGGTAAATAATGATATATGAATGATAATATGTATATGAAAACGAAGCACACGACGTGCTCCACCCAGTGTGATAGTTGGATATATATTTAAAGTCACTTTTCATGGTGTAATGTGAGTTTAATTGCCAAAAACAAAAACAAACTCTGGTCGAAATGGAGAAATGGCACTCAGTTCACACTTATGTTTCCTCTGACGTTCGATTGCTATCGGCGCTCTGTTAAAAGACAAATCCCGTCACTGTATTTTTGTATTCTGCCTGTATCTCTTCAGCAGCAAACATTCTTAAACCTGCACCATGGTTGAATCGACCTCAAACAAGTCTGTGAAGAAGACGAAAGTTGTAGCTAGTCATCCTAAGACAATGGATATGATAGTTGAAGCTATTCAGGCACTGAAAGACCGGAAAGGGACATCAGTACAAGCAATCAAGTCATACATTTTGACTCACCATTCTACTGTCAGCCCGGCTCATATCACATCCAGTCTACGCCGTGCAATTAAATCCGGCATCGAGTCTGGGTTGTTAGTTCGTCCCAAAGATTCTAATGCTAATGGCGTAAATGGTCGTCTCAGAATCGGCAAGCTCCCAGAGAAGCCAAAAAAGAAGGCAGTAACCAAGAAAGCTGTACCAAAGAAAACGTCGACCAAGAAGCCAACACTGAAAGACAAGAAACCCAAGGACAAGAAGGTTACGAAAAAGCCAAAGTCGGACAAGAAGGTTACGAAAAAGCCAAAGTCGGACAAGAAACCACAAGCTAAAAATACCGCCACAAAGAAATCAGAGAAAACTACAACTAAAAAGCCGGCTCAAAAGAAAACACCCAAAAAGGCTTCAAAACCAAAGAAGCCGACAACAAAGAAACACACCACCAAAAAATAAAATGATGTACTTCGCTGCATCCAAACCAAACGGCCCTTTTCAGGGCCACCACATCCTCCAAAAAAAGAACTACCGAAAACAGTACGTGTGTCTGTATGACTGTATGTCTCTGTGTATGTATGTATTTTTTTTTGCGTCAAACGTGAGTAATCCTAGAAATATACCGTGGCAAAATCCATTGTTTACTACTGTAATTAAAAATACATAAATAAATAAATAAATAAATAAATAAATGATAGATAATATATCTACCTACATTCGTGGTTTCACATGTTACGTGATCGCATTCTGATGAATGTACCGAGAGAGGGCACCCCCATGACAGGTGGTTTGTAAAACGTTATACGCCCATTTATATATGCACTGATTTAAGCGGGACGACAGCGCCTTCATGCGACATTGTTTCGAATATTGTTGTTGTTTACGTGACTGGTTTGGACAAGCTTCAGTACAAATCGGGATTCTGACAAGGTTACGCTCAGCCAATAAGAATTCGTTAATTTCGACCAATCACGGCCACCATATACCGGCCAATCACAATATTAATTCATTCACCAATCAGCTGGCGTGAAGCGCCGGCTAATAGAGTATAAAAATAGAGACTGCACCTTTCAAACATATTCTACTTTATTCTGACATCGAAAAAAGTACTCGTACTCTGTACTCGACATGGCACGTACCAAGCAAACAGCACGTAAATCTACTGGTGGAAAAGCGCCACGAAAACAATTGGCAACAAAGGCTGCTCGCAAGAGCGCACCTGCTACTGGCGGAGTGAAGAAACCACATCGTTACAGGCCTGGCACCGTCGCTCTTCGTGAGATCCGCCGTTACCAGAAAAGTACAGAGCTCCTGATCCGAAAGCTGCCATTCCAGCGTCTGGTTCGAGAAATTGCGCAAGATTTCAAGACCGACCTTCGATTCCAGAGCTCCGCCGTGATGGCCCTACAAGAAGCCAGCGAGGCATACCTAGTAGGTCTTTTCGAAGACACCAACCTGTGTGCCATTCACGCCAAACGTGTAACCATCATGCCCAAAGATATCCAACTTGCCCGTCGCATCCGCGGTGAGCGAGCATAAGTCGTATGCCTAGCATACACAAACCAAAACGGCCCTTTTCAGGGCCACCACATCCTCCAAAAAGAGAACTACCGTCAAATGAACGCACCTATACCACATTATCACGATCACAAATAAATAAATAAATACATACATACATACAGCCACTTACACATAAAGTAAGTGCGTGTCAGTTTGTTCTGACGATAGCAATTATCTCACGTCCTTTGTTTCTTTCTAACCAATACCATATGTGAAGGTGTTAAGGAGACAGGGTTGGACCAGCTGCGAGTGCGAAACAATGGAAAATTATGTAATAATGTGTGGATTGGTGACGCCAACAACGGCACGTATTTATTTTTGCGAGACATTGTCCTAAAACAACCGAAATCATTTTTGAAACGAAAACTAAGGATATTGTTTTGTAGAATAATTTCACATGACCGTTCACATTCTTAAAATTGCTTCGTACTTTGCCCGATGTTGTTTTTACGACCAAGCGCCGAGTACAATGCTACAAGGGGCAAGGTACGATCCACAGCACTCTTACGCACCTTGAACGGGAAATGTGCAATATCGCGTACAATATCGGTTTGTCGTATATGAATCACACAACGTACTATATTTATTAATGAAGTGAGCTACACATTCCATTTGATTTGTCATTTACGTGCGTTAATCCTTGAAGTAGTACGAACGTATGCATTTTTGAAAATGAAAATGACAGTCAGCATGTATACTGTAGTTACACATGCGGTAAATAATGATATATGAATGATAATATGTATATGAAAACGAAGCACACGACGTGCTCCACCCAGTGTGATAGTTGGATATATATTTAAAGTCACTTTTCATGGTGTAATGTGAGTTTAATTGCCAAAAACAAAAACAAACTCTGGTCGAAATGGAGAAATGGCACTCAGTTCACACTTATGTTTCCTCTGACGTTCGATTGCTATCGGCGCTCTGTTAAAAGACAAATCCCGTCACTCTATTTTTGTATTCTGCCTGTATCTCTTCAGCAGCAAACATTCTTAAACCTGCACCATGGTTGAATCGACCTCAAACAAGTCTGTGAAGAAGACGAAAGTTGTAGCTAGTCATCCTAAGACAATGGATATGATAGTTGAAGCTATTCAGGCACTGAAAGACCGGAAAGGGACATCAGTACAAGCAATCAAGTCATACATTTGGACTCACCATTCTACTGTCAGCCCGGCTCATATCACATCCAGTCTACGCAGTGCAATTAAATCCGGCATCGAGTCTGGGTTGTTAGTTCGTCCCAAAGATTCTAATGCTAATGGCGTAAATGGTCGTCTCAGAATCGGCAAGCTCCCAGAGAAGCCAAAAAAGAAGGCAGTAACCAAGAAAGCTGTACCAAAGAAAACGTCGACCAAGAAGCCAACACTGAAAGACAAGAAACCCAAGGACAAGAAGGTTACGAAAAAGCCAAAGTCGGACAAGAAGGTTACGAAAAAGCCAAAGTCGGACAAGAAACCACAAGCTAAAAATACCGCCACAAAGAAATCAGAGAAAACTACCACTAAAAAGCCGGCTCAAAAGAAAACACCCAAAAAGGCTTCAAAACCAAAGAAGCCGACAACAAAGAAACACACCTCCAAAAAATAAAATGATGTACTTCGCTGCATCCAAACCAAACGGCCCTTTTCAGGGCCACCACATCCTCCAAAAAGAGAACTACCGAAAACAGTACGTGTGTCTGTATGACTGTATGTCTCTGTGTATGTATGTATTTTTTTTTTGCGTCAAACGTGAGTAATCCTAGAAATATACCGTGGCAAAATCCATTGTTTACTACTGTAATTAAAAATACATAAATAAATAAATAAATAAATAAATAAATGATAGATAATATATCTACCTACATTCGTGGTTTCACATGTTACGTGATCGCATTCTGATGAATGTACCGAGAGAGGGCGCCCCCATGACAGGTGGTTTGTAAAACGTTATACGCCCATTTATATATGCACTGATTTAAGCGGGATGACAGCGCCTTCATGCGACATTGTTTCGAATATTGTTGTTGTTTACGTGACTGGTTTGGACAAGCTTCAGTACAAATCGGGATTCTGACAAGGTTACGCTCAGCCAATAAGAATTCGTTAATTTCGACCAATCACGGCCACCATATACCGGCCAATCACAATATTAATTCATTCACCAATCAGCTGGCGTGAAGCGCCGGCTAATAGAGTATAAAAATAGAGACTGCACCTTTCAAACATATTCTACTTTATTCTGACATCGAAAAAAGTACTCGTACTCTGTACTCGACATGGCACGTACCAAGCAAACAGCACGTAAATCTACTGGTGGAAAAGCGCCACGAAAACAATTGGCAACAAAGGCTGCTCGCAAGAGCGCACCTGCTACTGGCGGAGTGAAGAAACCACATCGTTACAGGCCTGGCACCGTCGCTCTTCGTGAGATCCGCCGTTACCAGAAAAGTACAGAGCTCCTGATCCGAAAGCTGCCATTCCAGCGTCTGGTTCGAGAAATTGCGCAAGATTTCAAGACCGACCTTCGATTCCAGAGCTCCGCCGTGATGGCCCTACAAGAAGCCAGCGAGGCATACCTAGTAGGTCTTTTCGAAGACACCAACCTGTGTGCCATTCACGCCAAACGTGTAACCATCATGCCCAAAGATATCCAACTTGCCCGTCGCATCCGCGGTGAGCGAGCATAAGTCGTATGCCTAGCATACACAAACCAAAACGGCCCTTTTCAGGGCCACCACATCCTCCAAAAAGAGAACTACCGTCAAATGAACGCACCTATACCACATTATCACGATCACAAATAAATAAATAAATACATACATACATACAGCCACTTACACATAAAGTAAGTGCGTGTCAGTTTGTTCTGACGATAGCAATTATCTCACGTCCTTTGTTTCTTTCTAACCAATACCATATGTGAAGGTGTTAAGGAGACAGGGTTGGACCAGCTGCGAGTGCGAAACAATGGAAAATTATGTAATAATGTGTGGATTGGTGACGCCAACAACGGCACGTATTTATTTTTGCGAGACATTGTCCTAAAACAACCGAAATCATTTTTGAAACGAAAACTAAGGGTATTGTTTTGTAGAATAATTTCACATGACCGTTCACATTCTTAAAATTGCTTCGTACTTTGCCCGATGTTGTTTTTACGACCAAGCGCCGAGTACAATGCTACAAGGGGCAAGGTACGATCCACAGCACTCTTACGCACCTTGAACGGGAAATGTGCAATATCGCGTACAATATCGGTTTGTCGTATATGAATCACACAACGTACTATATTTATTAATGAAGTGAGCTACACATTCCATTTGATTTGTCATTTACGTGCGTTAATCCTTGAAGTAGTACGAACGTATGCATTTTTGAAAATGAAAATGACAGTCAGCATGTATACTGTAGTTACACATGCGGTAAATAATGATATATGAATGATAATATGTATATGAAAACGAAGCACACGACGTGCTCCACCCAGTGTGATAGTTGGATATATATTTAAAGTCACTTTTCATGGTGTAATGTGAGTTTAATTGCCAAAAACAAAAACAAACTCTGGTCGAAATGGAGAAATGGCACTCAGTTCACACTTATGTTTCCTCTGACGTTCGATTGCTATCGGCGCTCTGTTAAAAGACAAATCCCGTCACTGTATTTTTGTATTCTGCCTGTATCTCTTCAGCAGCAAACATTCTTAAACCTGCACCATGGTTGAATCGACCTCAAACAAGTCTGTGAAGAAGACGAAAGTTGTAGCTAGTCATCCTAAGACAATGGATATGATAGTTGAAGCTATTCAGGCACTGAAAGACCGGAAAGGGACATCAGTACAAGCAATCAAGTCATACATTTTGACTCACCATTCTACTGTCAGCCCGGCTCATATCACATCCAGTCTACGCCGTGCAATTAAATCCGGCATCGAGTCTGGGTTGTTAGTTCGTCCCAAAGATTCTAATGCTAATGGCGTAAATGGTCGTCTCAGAATCGGCAAGCTCCCAGAGAAGCCAAAAAAGAAGGCAGTAACCAAGAAAGCTGTACCAAAGAAAACGTCGACCAAGAAGCCAACACTGAAAGACAAGAAACCCAAGGACAAGAAGGTTACGAAAAAGCCAAAGTCGGACAAGAAGGTTACGAAAAAGCCAAAGTCGGACAAGAAACCACAAGCTAAAAATACCGCCACAAAGAAATCAGAGAAAACTACCACTAAAAAGCCGGCTCAAAAGAAAACACCCAAAAAGGCTTCAAAACCAAAGAAGCCGACAACAAAGAAACACACCACCAAAAAATAAAATGATGTACTTCGCTGCATCCAAACCAAACGGCCCTTTTCAGGGCCACCACATCCTCCAAAAAGAGAACTACCGAAAACAGTACGTGTGTCTGTATGACTGTATGTCTCTGTGTATGTATGTATTTTTTTTTGCGTCAAACGTGAGTAATCCTAGAAATATACCGTGGCAAAGTCCATAGTTTACTACTGTAATTAAAAATACATAAATAAATAAATAAATAAATAAATGATAGATAATATATCTACCTACATTCGTGGTTTCACATGTTACGTGATCGCATTCTGATGAATGTACCGAGAGAGGGCGCCCCCATGACAGGTGGTTTGTAAAACGTTATACGCCCATTTATATATGCACTGATTTAAGCGGGACGACAGCGCCTTCATGCGACATTGTTTCGAATATTGTTGTTGTTTACGTGACTGGTTTGGACAAGCTTCAGTACAAATCGGGATTCTGACAAGGTTACGCTCAGCCAATAAGAATTCGTTAATTTCGACCAATCACGGCCACCATATACCGGCCAATCACAATATTAATTCATTCACCAATCAGCTGGCGTGAAGCGCCGGCTAATAGAGTATAAAAATAGAGACTGCACCTTTCAAACATATTCTACTTTATTCTGACATCGAAAAAAGTACTCGTACTCTGTACTCGACATGGCACGTACCAAGCAAACAGCACGTAAATCTACTGGTGGAAAAGCGCCACGAAAACAATTGGCAACAAAGGCTGCTCGCAAGAGCGCACCTGCTACTGGCGGAGTGAAGAAACCACATCGTTACAGGCCTGGCACCGTCGCTCTTCGTGAGATCCGCCGTTACCAGAAAAGTACAGAGCTCCTGATCCGAAAGCTGCCATTCCAGCGTCTGGTTCGAGAAATTGCGCAAGATTTCAAGACCGACCTTCGATTCCAGAGCTCCGCCGTGATGGCCCTACAAGAAGCCAGCGAGGCATACCTAGTAGGTCTTTTCGAATACACCAACCTGTGTGCCATTCACGCCAAACGTGTAACCATCATGCCCAAAGATATCCAACTTGCCCGTCGCATCCGCGGTGAGCGAGCATAAGTCGTATGCCTATCATACACAAACCAAAACGGCCCTTTTCAGGGCCACCACATCCTCCAAAAAGAGAACTACCGTGAAATGAACGCACCTATACCACATTATCACGATCACAAATAAATAAATAAATACATACATACATACATACAGCCACTTACACATAAAGTAAGTGCGTGTCAGTTTGTTCTGACGATAGCAATTATCTCACGTCCTTTGTTTCTTTCTAACCAATACCATATGTGAAGGTGTTAAGGAGACAGGGTTGGACCAGCTGCGAGTGCGAAACAATGGAAAATTATGTAATAATGTGTGGATTGGTGACGCCAACAACAGCACGTATTTATTTTTGCGAGACATTGTCCTAAAATAACCGAAATCATTTTTGAAACGAAAACTAAGGGTATTGTTTTGTAGAATAATTTCACATGACCGTTCACATTCTTAAAATTGCTTCGTACTTTGCCCGATGTTGTTTTTACGACCAAGCGCCGAGTACAATGCTACAAGGGGCAAGGTACGATCCACAGCACTCTTACGCACCTTGAACGGGAAATGTGCAATATCGCGTACAATATCGGTTTGTCGTATATGAATCACACAACGTACTATATTTATTAATGAAGTGAGCTACACATTCCATTTGATTTGTCATTTACGTGCGTTAATCCTTGAAGTAGTACGAACGTATGCATTTTTGAAAATGAAAATGACAGTCAGCATGTATACTGTAGTTACACATGCGGTAAATAATGATATATGAATGATAATATGTATATGAAAACGAAGCACACGACGTGCTCCACCCAGTGTGATAGTTGGATATATATTTAAAGTCACTTTTCATGGTGTAATGTGAGTTTAATTGCCAAAAACAAAAACAAACTCTGGTCGAAATGGAGAAATGGCACTCAGTTCACACTTATGTTTCCTCTGACGTTCGATTGCTATCGGCGCTCTGTTAAAAGACAAATCCCGTCACTCTATTTTTGTATTCTGCCTGTATCTCTTCAGCAGCAAACATTCTTAAACCTGCACCATGGTTGAATCGACCTCAAACAAGTCTGTGAAGAAGACGAAAGTTGTAGCTAGTCATCCTAAGACAATGGATATGATAGTTGAAGCTATTCAGGCACTGAAAGACCGGAAAGGGACATCAGTACAAGCAATCAAGTCATACATTTTGACTCACCATTCTACTGTCAGCCCGGCTCATATCACATCCAGTCTACGCCGTGCAATTAAATCCGGCATCGAGTCTGGGTTGTTAGTTCGTCCCAAAGATTCTAATGCTAATGGCGTAAATGGTCGTCTCAGAATCGGCAAGCTCCCAGAGAAGCCAAAAAAGAAGGCAGTAACCAAGAAAGCTGTACCAAAGAAAACGTCGACCAAGAAGCCAACACTGAAAGACAAGAAACCCAAGGACAAGAAGGTTACGAAAAAGCCAAAGTCGGACAAGAAGGTTACGAAAAAGCCAAAGTCGGACAAGAAACCACAAGCTAAAAATACCGCCACAAAGAAATCAGAGAAAACTACCACTAAAAAGCCGGCTCAAAAGAAAACACCCAAAAAGGCTTCAAAACCAAAGAAGCCGACAACAAAGAAACACACCACCAAAAAATAAAATGATGTACTTCGCTGCATCCAAACCAAACGGCCCTTTTCAGGGCCACCACATCCTCCAAAAAGAGAACTACCGAAAACAGTACGTGTGTCTGTATGACTGTATGTCTCTGTGTATGTATGTATTTTTTTGTTGCGTCAAACGTGAGTAATCCTAGAAATATACCGTGGCAAAATCCATTGTTTACTACTGTAATTAAAAATACATAAATAAATAAATAAATAAATGATAGATAATATATCTACCTACATTCGTGGTTTCACATGTTACGTGATCGCATTCTGATGAATGTACCGAGAGAGGGCGCCCCCATGACAGGTGGTTTGTAAAACGTTATACGCCCATTTATATATGCACTGATTTAAGCGGGACGACAGCGCCTTCATGCGACATTGTTTCGAATATTGTTGTTGTTTACGTGACTGGTTTGGACAAGCTTCAGTACAAATCGGGATTCTGACAAGGTTACGCTCAGCCAATAAGAATTCGTTAATTTCGACCAATCACGGCCACCATATACCGGCCAATCACAATATTAATTCATTCACCAATCAGCTGGCGTGAAGCGCCGGCTAATAGAGTATAAAAATAGAGACTGCACCTTTCAAACATATTCTACTTTATTCTGACATCGAAAAAAGTACTCGTACTCTGTACTCGACATGGCACGTACCAAGCAAACAGCACGTAAATCTACTGGTGGAAAAGCGCCACGAAAACAATTGGCAACAAAGGCTGCTCGCAAGAGCGCACCTGCTACTGGCGGAGTGAAGAAACCACATCGTTACAGGCCTGGCACCGTCGCTCTTCGTGAGATCCGCCGTTACCAGAAAAGTACAGAGCTCCTGATCCGAAAGCTGCCATTCCAGCGTCTGGTTCGAGAAATTGCGCAAGATTTCAAGACCGACCTTCGATTCCAGAGCTCCGCCGTGATGGCCCTACAAGAAGCCAGCGGGGCATACCTAGTAGGTCTTTTCGAAGACACCAACCTGTGTGCCATTCACGCCAAACGTGTAACCATCATGCCCAAAGATATCCAACTTGCCCGTCGCATCCGCGGTGAGCGAGCATAAGTCGTATGCCTAGCATACACAAACCAAAACGGCCCTTTTCAGGGCCACCACATCCTCCAAAAAGAGAACTACCGTCAAATGAACGCACCTATACCACATTATCACGATCACAAATAAATAAATAAATACATACATACATACAGCCACTTACACATAAAGTAAGTGCGTGTCAGTTTGTTCTGACGATAGCAATTATCTCACGTCCTTTGTTTCTTTCTAACCAATACCATATGTGAAGGTGTTAAGGAGACAGGGTTGGACCAGCTGCGAGTGCGAAACAATGGAAAATTATGTAATAATGTGTGGATTGGTGACGCCAACAACGGCACGTATTTATTTTTGCGAGACATTGTCCTAAAATAACCGAAATCATTTTTGAAACGAAAACTAAGGGTATTGTTTTGTAGAATAATTTCACATGACCGTTCACATTCTTAAAATTGCTTCGTACTTTGCCCGATGTTGTTTTTACGACCAAGCGCCGAGTACAATGCTACAAGGGGCAAGGTACGATCCACAGCACTCTTACGCACCTTGAACGGGAAATGTGCAATATCGCGTACAATATCGGTTTGTCGTATATGAATCACACAACGTACTATATTTATTAATGAAGTGAGCTACACATTCCATTTGATTTGTCATTTACGTGCGTTAATCCTTGAAGTAGTACGAACGTATGCATTTTTGAAAATGAAAATGACAGTCAGCATGTATACTGTAGTTACACATGCGGTAAATAATGATATATGAATGATAATATGTATATGAAAACGAAGCACACGACGTGCTCCACCCAGTGTGATAGTTGGATATATATTTAAAGTCACTTTTCATGGTGTAATGTGAGTTTAATTGCCAAAAACAAAAACAAACTCTGGTCGAAATGGAGAAATGGCACTCAGTTCACACTTATGTTTCCTCTGACGTTCGATTGCTATCGGCGCTCTGTTAAAAGACAAATCCCGTCACTCTATTTTTGTATTCTGCCTGTATCTCTTCAGCAACAAACATTCTTAAACCTGCACCATGGTTGAATCGACCTCAAACAAGTCTGTGAAGAAGACGAAAGTTGTAGCTAGTCATCCTAAGACAATGGATATGATAGTTGAAGCTATTCAGGCACTGAAAGACCGGAAAGGGACATCAGTACAAGCAATCAAGTCATACATTTTGACTCACCATTCTACTGTCAGCCCGGCTCATATCACATCCAGTCTACGCCGTGCAATTAAATCCGGCATCGAGTCTGGGTTGTTAGTTCGTCCCAAAGATTCTAATGCTAATGGCGTAAATGGTCGTCTCAGAATCGGCAAGCTCCCAGAGAAGCCAAAAAAGAAGGCAGTAACCAAGAAAGCTGTACCAAAGAAAACGTCGACCAAGAAGCCAACACAGAAAGACAAGAAACCCAAGGACAAGAAGGTTACGAAAAAGCCAAAGTCGGACAAGAAGGTTACGAAAAAGCCAAAGTCGGACAAGAAACCACAAGCTAAAAATACCGCCACAAAGAAATCAGAGAAAACTACCACTAAAAAGCCGGCTCAAAAGAAAACACCCAAAAAGGCTTCAAAACCAAAGAAGCCGACAACAAAGAAACACACCACCAAAAAATAAAATGATGTACTTCGCTGCATCCAAACCAAACGGCCCTTTTCAGGGCCACCACATCCTCCAAAAAGAGAACTACCGAAAACAGTACGTGTGTCTGTATGACTGTATGTCTCTGTGTATGTATGTATTTTTTTTTTGCGTCAAACGTGAGTAATCCTAGAAATATACCGTGGCAAAATCCATTGTTTACTACTGTAATTAAAAATACATAAATAAATAAATAAATAAATAAATGATAGATAATATATCTACCTACATTCGTGGTTTCACATGTTACGTGATCGCATTCTGATGAATGTACCGAGAGAGGGCGCCCCCATGACAGGTGGTTTGTAAAACGTTAGACGCCCATTTATATATGCACTGATTTAAGCGGGACGACAGCGCCTTCATGCGACATTGTTTCGAATATTGTTGTTGTTTACGTGACTGGTTTGGACAAGCTTCAGTACAAATCGGGATTCTGACAAGGTTACGCTCAGCCAATAAGAATTCGTTAATTTTGACCAATCACGGCCACCATATACCGGCCAATCACAATATTAATTCATTCACCAATCAGCTGGCGTGAAGCGCCGGCTAATAG
This sequence comes from Saccoglossus kowalevskii, assembly GCF_978046115.1. Lineage (NCBI taxonomy): Eukaryota > Metazoa > Hemichordata > Enteropneusta > Harrimaniidae > Saccoglossus > Saccoglossus kowalevskii. Next base: position 23,978,340 of record NC_140659.1, read on the forward strand.
AGTATAAAAATAGAGACTGCACCTTTCAAACATATTCTACTTTATTCTGACATCGAAAAAAGTACTCGTACTCTGTACTCGACATGGCACGTACCAAGCAAACAGCACGTAAATCTACTGGTGGAAAAGCGCCACGAAAACAATTGGCAACAAAGGCTGCTCGCAAGAGCGCACCTGCTACTGGCGGAGTGAAGAAACCACATCGTTACAGGCCTGGCACCGTCGCTCTTCGTGAGATCCGCCGTTACCAGAAAAGTACAGAGCTCCTGATCCGAAAGCTGCCATTCCAGCGTCTGGTTCGAGAAATTGCGCAAGATTTCAAGACCGACCTTCGATTCCAGAGCTCCGCCGTGATGGCCCTACAAGAAGCCAGCGAGGCATACCTAGTAGGTCTTTTCGAAGACACCAACCTGTGTGCCATTCACGCCAAACGTGTAACCATCATGCCCAAAGATATCCAACTTGCCCGTCGCATCCGCGGTGAGCGAGCATAAGTCGTATGCCTAGCATACACAAACCAAAACGGCCCTTTTCAGGGCCACCACATCCTCCAAAAAGAGAACTACCGTCAAATGAACGCACCTATACCACATTATCACGATCACAAATAAATAAATACATACATACATACAGCCACTTACACATAAAGTAAGTGCGTGTCAGTTTGTTCTGACGATAGCAATTATCTCACGTCCTTTGTTTCTTTCTAACCAATACCATATGTGAAGGTGTTAAGGAGACAGGGTTGGACCAGCTGCGAGTGCGAAACAATGGAAAATTATGTAATAATGTGTGGATTGGTGACGCCAACAACGGCACGTATTTATTTTTGCGAGACATTGTCCTAAAATAACCGAAATCATTTTTGAAACGAAAACTAAGGGTATTGTTTTGTAGAATAATTTCACATGACCGTTCACATTCTTAAAATTGCTTCGTACTTTGCCCGATGTTGTTTTTACGACCAAGCGCCGAGTACAATGCTACAAGGGGCAAGGTACGATCCACAGCACTCTTACGCACCTTGAACGGGAAATGTGCAATATCGCGTACAATATCGGTTTGTCGTATATGAATCACACAACGTACTATATTTATTAATGAAGTGAGCTACACATTCCATTTGATTTGTCATTTACGTGCGTTAATCCTTGAAGTAGTACGAACGTATGCATTTTTGAAAATGAAAATGACAGTCAGCATGTATACTGTAGTTACACATGCGGTAAATAATGATATATGAATGATAATATGTATATGAAAACGAAGCACACGACGTGCTCCACCCAGTGTGATAGTTGGATATATATTTAAAGTCACTTTTCATGGTGTAATGTGAGTTTAATTGCCAAAAACAAAAACAAACTCTGGTCGAAATGGAGAAATGGCACTCAGTTCACACTTATGTTTCCTCTGACGTTCGATTGCTATCGGCGCTCTGTTAAAAGACAAATCCCGTCACTCTATTTTTGTATTCTGCCTGTATCTCTTCAGCAGCAAACATTCTTAAACCTGCACCATGGTTGAATCGACCTCAAACAAGTCTGTGAAGAAGACGAAAGTTGTAGCTAGTCATCCTAAGACAATGGATATGATAGTTGAAGCTATTCAGGCACTGAAAGACCGGAAAGGGACATCAGTACAAGCAATCAAGTCATACATTTTGACTCACCATTCTACTGTCAGCCCGGCTCATATCACATCCAGTCTACGCCGTGCAATTAAATCCGGCATCGAGTCTGGGTTGTTAGTTCGTCCCAAAGATTCTAATGCTAATGGCGTAAATGGTCGTCTCAGAATCGGCAAGCTCCCAGAGAAGCCAAAAAAGAAGGCAGTAACCAAGAAAGCTGTACCAAAGAAAACGTCGACCAAGAAGCCAACACTGAAAGACAAGAAACCCAAGGACAAGAAGGTTACGAAAAAGCCAAAGTCGGACAAGAAGGTTACGAAAAAGCCAAAGTCGGACAAGAAACCACAAGCTAAAAATACCGCCACAAAGAAATCAGAGAAAACTACCACTAAAAAGCCGGCTCAAAAGAAAACACCCAAAAAGGCTTCAAAACCAAAGAAGCCGACAACAAAGAAACACACCACCAAAAAATAAAATGATGTACTTCGCTGCATCCAAACCAAACGGCCCTTTTCAGGGCCACCACATCCTCCAAAAAGAGAACTACCGAAAACAGTACGTGTGTCTGTATGACTGTATGTCTCTGTGTATGTATGTATTTTTTTTTTGCGTCAAACGTGAGTAATCCTAGAAATATACCGTGGCAAAATCCATTGTTTACTACTGTAATTAAAAATACATAAATAAATAAATAAATAAATAAATAAATAAATGATAGATAATATATCTACCTACATTCGTGGTTTCACATGTTACGTGATCGCATTCTGATGAATGTACCGAGAGAGGGCGCCCCCATGACAGGTGGTTTGTAAAACGTTATACGCCCATTTATATATGCACTGATTTAAGCGGGACGACAGCGCCTTCATGCGACATTGTTTCGAATATTGTTGTTGTTTACGTGACTGGTTTGGACAAGCTTCAGTACAAATCGGGATTCTGACAAGGTTACGCTCAGCCAATAAGAATTCGTTAATTTCGACCAATCACGGCCACCATATACCGGCCAATCACTATATTAATTCATTCACCAATCAGCTGGCGTGAAGCGCCGGCTAATAGAGTATAAAAATAGAGACTGCACCTTTCAAACATATTCTACTTTATTCTGACATCGAAAAAAGTACTCGTACTCTGTACTCGACATGGCACGTACCAAGCAAACAGCACGTAAATCTACTGGTGGAAAAGCGCCACGAAAACAATTGGCAACAAAGGCTGCTCGCAAGAGCGCACCTGCTACTGGCGGAGTGAAGAAACCACATCGTTACAGGCCTGGCACCGTCGCTCTTCGTGAGATCCGCCGTTACCAGAAAAGTACAGAGCTCCTGATCCGAAAGCTGCCATTCCAGCGTCTGGTTCGAGAAATTGCGCAAGATTTCAAGACCGACCTTCGATTCCAGAGCTCCGCCGTGATGGCCCTACAAGAAGCCAGCGAGGCATACCTAGTAGGTCTTTTCGAAGACACCAACCTGTGTGCCATTCACGCCAAACGTGTAACCATCATGCCCAAAGATATCCAACTTGCCCGTCGCATCCGCGGTGAGCGAGCATAAGTCGTATGCCTAGCATACACAAACCAAAACGGCCCTTTTCAGGGCCACCACATCCTCCAAAAAGAGAACTACCGTCAAATGAACGCACCTATACCACATTATCACGATCACAAATAAATAAATAAATACATACATACATACAGCCACTTACACATAAAGTAAGTGCGTGTCAGTTTGTTCTGACGATAGCAATTATCTCACGTCCTTTGTTTCTTTCTAACCAATACCATATGTGAAGGTGTTAAGGAGACAGGGTTGGACCAGCTGCGAGTGCGAAACAATGGAAAATTATGTAATAATGTGTGGATTGGTGACGCCAACAACGGCACGTATTTATTTTTGCGAGACATTGTCCTAAAATAACCGAAATCATTTTTGAAACGAAAACTAAGGGTATTGTTTTGTAGAATAATTTCACATGACCGTTCACATTCTTAAAATTGCTTCGTACTTTGCCCGATGTTGTTTTTACGACCAAGCGCCGAGTACAATGCTACAAGGGGCAAGGTACGATCCACAGCACTCTTACGCACCTTGAACGGGAAATGTGCAATATCGCGTACAATATCGGTTTGTCGTATATGAATCACACAACGTACTATATTTATTAATGAAGTGAGCTACACATTCCATTTGATTTGTCATTTACGTGCGTTAATCCTTGAAGTAGTACGAACGTATGCATTTTTGAAAATGAAAATGACAGTCAGCATGTATACTGTAGTTACACATGCGGTAAATAATGATATATGAATGATAATATGTATATGAAAACGAAGCACACGACGTGCTCCACCCAGTGTGATAGTTGGATATATATTTAAAGTCACTTTTCATGGTGTAATGTGAGTTTAATTGCCAAAAACAAAAACAAACTCTGGTCGAAATGGAGAAATGGCACTCAGTTCACACTTATGTTTCCTCTGACGTTCGATTGCTATCGGCGCTCTGTTAAAAGACAAATCCCGTCACTCTATTTTTGTATTCTGCCTGTATCTCTTCAGCAGCAAACATTCTTAAACCTGCACCATGGTTGAATCGACCTCAAACAAGTCTGTGAAGAAGACGAAAGTTGTAGCTAGTCATCCTAAGACAATGGATATGATAGTTGAAGCTATTCAGGCACTGAAAGACCGGAAAGGGACATCAGTACAAGCAATCAAGTCATACATTTTGACTCACCATTCTACTGTCAGCCCGGCTCATATCACATCCAGTCTACGCCGTGCAATTAAATCCGGCATCGAGTCTGGGTTGTTAGTTCGTCCCAAAGATTCTAATGCTAATGGCGTAAATGGTCGTCTCAGAATCGGCAAGCTCCCAGAGAAGCCAAAAAAGAAGGCAGTAACCAAGAAAGCTGTACCAAAGAAAACGTCGACCAAGAAGCCAACACTGAAAGACAAGAAACCCAAGGACAAGAAGGTTACGAAAAAGCCAAAGTCGGACAAGAAGGTTACGAAAAAGCCAAAGTCGGACAAGAAACCACAAGCTAAAAATACCGCCACAAAGAAATCAGAGAAAACTACCACTAAAAAACCGGCTCAAAAGAAAACACCCAAAAAGGCTTCAAAACCAAAGAAGCCGACAACAAAGAAACACACCACCAAAAAATAAAATGATGTACTTCGCTGCATCCAAACCAAACGGCCCTTTTCAGGGCCACCACATCCTCCAAAAAGAGAACTACCGAAAACAGTACGTGTGTCTGTATGACTGTATGTCTCTGTGTATGTATGTATTTTTTTTTGCGTCAAACGTGAGTAATCCTAGAAATATACCGTGGCAAAATCCATTGTTTACTACTGTAATTAAAAATACATAAATAAATAAATAAATAAATAAATAAATGATAGATAATATATCTACCTACATTCGTGGTTTCACATGTTACGTGATCGCATTCTGATGAATGTACCGAGAGAGGGCGCCCCCATGACAGGTGGTTTGTAAAACGTTATACGCCCATTTATATATGCACTGATTTAAGCGGGACGACAGCGCCTTCATGCGACATTGTTTCGAATATTGTTGTTGTTTACGTGACTGGTTTGGACAAGCTTCAGTACAAATCTGGATTCTGACAAGGTTACGCTCAGCCAATAAGAATTCGTTAATTTCGACCAATCACGGCCACCATATACCGGCCAATCACAATATTAATTCATTCACCAATCAGCTGGCGTGAAGCGCCGGCTAATAGAGTATAAAAATAGAGACTGCACCTTTCAAACATATTCTACTTTATTCTGACATCGAAAAAAGTACTCGTACTCTGTACTCGACATGGCACGTACCAAGCAAACAGCACGTAAATCTACTGGTGGAAAAGCGCCACGAAAACAATTGGCAACAAAGGCTGCTCGCAAGAGCGCACCTGCTACTGGCGGAGTGAAGAAACCACATCGTTACAGGCCTGGCACCGTCGCTCTTCGTGAGATCCGCCGTTACCAGAAAAGTACAGAGCTCCTGATCCGAAAGCTGCCATTCCAGCGTCTGGTTCGAGAAATTGCGCAAGATTTCAAGACCGACCTTCGATTCCAGAGCTCCGCCGTGATGGCCCTACAAGAAGCCAGCGAGGCATACCTAGTAGGTCTTTTCGAAGACACCAACCTGTGTGCCATTCACGCCAAACGTGTAACCATCATGCCCAAAGATATCCAACTTGCCCGTCGCATCCGCGGTGAGCGAGCATAAGTCGTATGCCTAGCATACACAAACCAAAACGGCCCTTTTCAGGGCCACCACATCCTCCAAAAAGAGAACTACCGTCAAATGAACGCACCTATACCACATTATCACGATCACAAATAAATAAATAAATACATACATACATACAGCCACTTACACATAAAGTAAGTGCGTGTCAGTTTGTTCTGACGATAGCAATTATCTCACGTCCTTTGTTTCTTTCTAACCAATACCATATGTGAAGGTGTTAAGGAGACAGGGTTGGACCAGCTGCGAGTGCGAAACAATGGAAAATTATGTAATAATGTGTGGATTGGTGACGCCAACAACGGCACGTATTTATTTTTGCGAGACATTGTCCTAAAATAACCGAAATCATTTTTGAAACGAAAACTAAGGGTATTGTTTTGTAGAATAATTTCACATGACCGTTCACATTCTTAAAATTGCTTCGTACTTTGCCCGATGTTGTTTTTACGACCAAGCGCCGAGTACAATGCTACAAGGGGCAAGGTACGATCCACAGCACTCTTACGCACCTTGAACGGGAAATGTGCAATATCGCGTACAATATCGGTTTGTCGTATATGAATCACACAACGTACTATATTTATTAATGAAGTGAGCTACACATTCCATTTGATTTGTCATTTACGTGCGTTAATCCTTGAAGTAGTACGAACGTATGCATTTTTGAAAATGAAAATGACAGTCAGCATGTATACTGTAGTTACACATTCGGTAAATAATGATATATGAATGATAATATGTATATGAAAACGAAGCACACGACGTGCTCCACCCAGTGTGATAGTTGGATATATATTTAAAGTCACTTTTCATGGTGTAATGTGAGTTTAATTGCCAAAAACAAAAACAAACTCTGGTCGAAATGGAGAAATGGCACTCAGTTCACACTTATGTTTCCTCTGACGTTCGATTGCTATCGGCGCTCTGTTAAAAGACAAATCCCGTCACTCTATTTTTGTATTCTGCCTGTATCTCTTCAGCAGCAAACATTCTTAAACCTGCACCATGGTTGAATCGACCTCAAACAAGTCTGTGAAGAAGACGAAAGTTGTAGCTAGTCATCCTAAGACAATGGATATGATAGTTGAAGCTATTCAGGCACTGAAAGACCGGAAAGGGACATCAGTACAAGCAATCAAGTCATACATTTTGACTCACCATTCTACTGTCAGCCCGGCTCATATCACATCCAGTCTACGCCGTGCAATTAAATCCGGCATCGAGTCTGGGTTGTTAGTTCGTCCCAAAGATTCTAATGCTAATGGCGTAAATGGTCGTCTCAGAATCGGCAAGCTCCCAGAGAAGCCAAAAAAGAAGGCAGTAACCAAGAAAGCTGTACCAAAGAAAACGTCGACCAAGAAGCCAACACTGAAAGACAAGAAACCCAAGGACAAGAAGGTTACGAAAAAGCCAAAGTCGGACAAGAAGGTTACGAAAAAGCCAAAGTCGGACAAGAAACCACAAGCTAAAAATACCGCCACAAAGAAATCAGAGAAAACTACCACTAAAAAGCCGGCTCAAAAGAAAACACCCAAAAAGGCTTCAAAACCAAAGAAGCCGACAACAAAGAAACACACCACCAAAAAATAAAATGATGTACTTCGCTGCATCCAAACCAAACGGCCCTTTTCAGGGCCACCACATCCTCCAAAAAGAGAACTACCGAAAACAGTACGTGTGTCTGTATGACTGTATGTCTCTGTGTATGTATGTATTTTTTTTTTTGCGTCAAACGTGAGTAATCCTAGAAATATACCGTGGCAAAATCCATTGTTTACTACTGTAATTAAAAATACATAAATAAATAAATAAATAAATAAATAAATAAATGATAGATAATATATCTACCTACATTCGTGGTTTCACATGTTACATGATCGCATTCTGATGAATGTACCGAGAGAGGGCGCCCCCATGACAGGTGGTTTGTAAAACGTTATACGCCCATTTATATATGCACTGATTTAAGCGGGACGACAGCGCCTTCATGCGACATTGTTTCGAATATTGTTGTTGTTTACGTGACTGGTTTGGACAAGCTTCAGTACAAATCGGGATTCTGACAAGGTTACGCTCAGCCAATAAGAATTCGTTAATTTTGACCAATCACGGCCACCATATACCGGCCAATCACAATATTAATTCATTCACCAATCAGCTGGCGTGAAGCGCCGGCTAATAGAGTATAAAAATAGAGACTGCACCTTTCAAACATATTCTACTTTATTCTGACATCGAAAAAAGTACTCGTACTCTGTACTCGACATGGCACGTACCAAGCAAACAGCACGTAAATCTACTGGTGGAAAAGCGCCACGAAAACAATTGGCAACAAAGGCTGCTCGCAAGAGCGCACCTGCTACTGGCGGAGTGAAGAAACCACATCGTTACAGGCCTGGCACCGTCGCTCTTCGTGAGATCCGCCGTTACCAGAAAAGTACAGAGCTCCTGATCCGAAAGCTGCCATTCCAGCGTCTGGTTCGAGAAATTGCGCAAGATTTCAAGACCGACCTTCGATTCCAGAGCTCCGCCGTGATGGCCCTACAAGAAGCCAGCGAGGCATACCTAGTAGGTCTTTTCGAAGACACCAACCTGTGTGCCATTCACGCCAAACGTGTAACCATCATGCCCAAAGATATCCAACTTGCCCGTCGCATCCGCGGTGAGCGAGCATAAGTCGTATGCCTAGCATACACAAACCAAAACGGCCCTTTTCAGGGCCACCACATCCTCCAAAAAGAGAACTACCGTCAAATGAACGCACCTATACCACATTATCACGATCACAAATAAATAAATAAATACATACATACATACAGCCACTTACACATAAAGTAAGTGCGTGTCAGTTTGTTCTGACGATAGCAATTATCTCACGTCCTTTGTTTCTTTCTAACCAATACCATATGTGAAGGTGTTAAGGAGACAGGGTTGGACCAGCTGCGAGTGCGAAACAATGGAAAATTATGTAATAATGTGTGGATTGGTGACGCCAACAACGGCACGTATTTATTTTTGCGAGACATTGTCCTAAAATAACCGAAATCATTTTTGAAACGAAAACTAAGGGTATTGTTTTGTAGAATAATTTCACATGACCGTTCACATTCTTAAAATTGCTTCGTACTTTGCCCGATGTTGTTTTTACGACCAAGCGCCGAGTACAATGCTACAAGGGGCAAGGTACGATCCACAGCACTCTTACGCACCTTGAACGGGAAATGTGCAATATCGCGTACAATATCGGTTTGTCGTATATGAATCACACAACGTACTATATTTATTAATGAAGTGAGCTACACATTCCATTTGATTTGTCATTTACGTGCGTTAATCCTTGAAGTAGTACGAACGTATGCATTTTTGAAAATGAAAATGACAGTCAGCATGTATACTGTAGTTACACATGCGGTAAATAATGATATATGAATGATAATATGTATATGAAAACGAAGCACACGACGTGCTCCACCCAGTGTGATAGTTGGATATATATTTAAAGTCACTTTTCATGGTGTAATGTGAGTTTAATTGCCAAAAACAAAAACAAACTCTGGTCGAAATGGAGAAATGGCACTCAGTTCACACTTATGTTTCCTCTGACGTTCGATTGATATCGGCGCTCTGTTAAAAGACAAATCCCGTCACTCTATTTTTGTATTCTGCCTGTATCTCTTCAGCAGCAAACATTCTTAAACCTGCACCATGGTTGAATCGACCTCAAACAAGTCTGTGAAGAAGACGAAAGTTGTAGCTAGTCATCCTAAGACAATGGATATGATAGTTGAAGCTATTCAGGCACTGAAAGACCGGAAAGGGACATCAGTACAAGCAATCAAGTCATACATTTTGACTCACCATTCTACTGTCAGCCCGGCTCATATCACATCCAGTCTACGCCGTGCAATTAAATCCGGCATCGAGTCTGGGTTGTTAGTTCGTCCCAAAGATTCTAATGCTAATGGCGTAAATGGTCGTCTCAGAATCGGCAAGCTCCCAGAGAAGCCAAAAAAGAAGGCAGTAACCAAGAAAGCTGTACCAAAGAAAACGTCGACCAAGAAGCCAACACTGAAAGACAAGAAACCCAAGGACAAGAAGGTTACGAAAAAGCCAAAGTCGGACAAGAAGGTTACGAAAAAGCCAAAGTCGGACAAGAAACCACAAGCTAAAAATACCGCCACAAAGAAATCAGAGAAAACTACCACTAAAAAGCCGGCTCAAAAGAAAACACCCAAAAAGGCTTCAAAACCAAAGAAGCCGACAACAAAGAAACACACCACCAAAAAATAAAATGATGTACTTCGCTGCATCCAAACCAAACGGCCCTTTTCAGGGCCACCACATCCTCCAAAAAGAGAACTACCGAAAACAGTACGTGTGTCTGTATGACTGTATGTCTCTGTGTATGTATGTATTTTTTTTTTGCGTCAAACGTGAGTAATCCTAGAAATATACCGTGGCAAAATCCATTGTTTACTACTGTAATTAAAAATACATAAATAAATAAATAAATGATAGATAATATATCTACCTACATTCGTGGTTTCACATGTTACGTGATCGCATTCTGATGAATGTACCGAGAGAGGGCGCCCCCATGACAGGTGGTTTGTAAAACGTTATACGCCCATTTATATATGCACTGATTTAAGCGGGACGACAGCGCCTTCATGCGACATTGTTTCGAATATTGTTGTTGTTTACGTGACTGGTTTGGACAAGCTTCAGTACAAATCGGGATTCTGACAAGGTTACGCTCAGCCAATAAGAATTCGTTAATTTCGACCAATCACGGCCACCATATACCGGCCAATCACAATATTAATTCATTCACCAATCAGCTGGCGTGAAGCGCCGGCTAATAGAGTATAAAAATAGAGACTGCACCTTTCAAACATATTCTACTTTATTCTGACATCGAAAAAAGTACTCGTACTCTGTACTCGACATGGCACGTACCAAGCAAACAGCACGTAAATCTACTGGTGGAAAAGCGCCACGAAAACAATTGGCAACAAAGGCTGCTCGCAAGAGCGCACCTGCTACTGGCGGAGTGAAGAAACCACATCGTTACAGGCCTGGCACCGTCGCTCTTCGTGAGATCCGCCGTTACCAGAAAAGTACAGAGCTCCTGATCCGAAAGCTGCCATTCCAGCGTCTGGTTCGAGAAATTGCGCAAGATTTCAAGACCGACCTTCGATTCCAGAGCTCCGCCGTGATGGCCCTACAAGAAGCCAGCGAGGCATACCTAGTAGGTCTTTTCGAAGACACCAACCTGTGTGCCATTCACGCCAAACGTGTAACCATCATGCCCAAAGATATCCAACTTGCCCGTCGCATCCGCGGTGAGCGAGCATAAGTCGTATGCCTAGCATACACAAACCAAAACGGCCCTTTTCAGGGCCACCACATCCTCCAAAAAGAGAACTACCGTCAAATGAACGCACCTATACCACATTATCACGATCACAAATAAATAAATAAATACATACATACATACAGCCACTTACACATAAAGTAAGTGCGTTTCAGTTTGTTCTGACGATAGCAATTATCTCACGTCCTTTGTTTCTTTCTAACCAATACCATATGTGAAGGTGTTAAGGAGACAGGGTTGGACCAGCTGCGAGTGCGAAACAATGGAAAATTATGTAATAATGTGTGGATTGGTGACGCCAACAACGGCACGTATTTATTTTTGCGAGACATTGTCCTAAAACAACCGAAATCATTTTTGAAACGAAAACTAAGGGTATAGTTTTGTAGAATAATTTCACATGACCGTTCACATTCTTAAAATTGCTTCGTACTTTGCCCGATGTTGTTTTTACGACCAAGCGCCGAGTACAATGCTACAAGGGGCAAGGTACGATCCACAGCACTCTTACGCACCTTGAACGGGAAATGTGCAATATCGCGTACAATATCGGTTTGTCGTATATGAATCACACAACGTACTATATTTATTAATGAAGTGAGCTACACATTCCATTTGATTTGTCATTTACGTGCGTTAATCCTTGAAGTAGTACGAACGTATGCATTTTTGAAAATGAAAATGACAGTCAGCATGTATACTGTAGTTACACATGCGGTAAATAATGATATATGAATGATAATATGTATATGAAAACGAAGCACACGACGTGCTCCACCCAGTGTGATAGTTGGATATATATTTAAAGTCACTTTTCATGGTGTAATGTGAGTTTAATTGCCAAAAACAAAAACAAACTCTGGTCGAAATGGAGAAATGGCACTCAGTTCACACTTATGTTTCCTCTGACGTTCGATTGCTATCGGCGCTCTGTTAAAAGACAAATCCCGTCACTCTATTTTTGTATTCTGCCTGTATCTCTTCAGCAGCAAACATTCTTAAACCTGCACCATGGTTGAATCGACCTCAAACAAGTCTGTGAAGAAGACGAAAGTTGTAGCTAGTCATCCTAAGACAATGGATATGATAGTTGAAGCTATTCAGGCACTGAAAGACCGGAAAGGGACATCAGTACAAGCAATCAAGTCATACATTTTGACTCACCATTCTACTGTCAGCCCGGCTCATATCACATCCAGTCTACGCCGTGCAATTAAATCCGCCATCGAGTCTGGGTTGTTAGTTCGTCCCAAAGATTCTAATGCTAATGGCGTAAATGGTCGTCTCAGAATCGGCAAGCTCCCAGAGAAGCCAAAAAAGAAGGCAGTAACCAAGAAAGCTGTACCAAAGAAAACGTCGACCAAGAAGCCAACACTGAAAGACAAGAAACCCAAGGACAAGAAGGTTACGAAAAAGCCAAAGTCGGACAAGAAGGTTACGAAAAAGCCAAAGTCGGACAAGAAACCACAAGCTAAAAATACCGCCACAAAGAAATCAGAGAAAACTACCACTAAAAAGCCGGCTCAAAAGAAAACACCCAAAAAGGCTTCAAAACCAAAGAAGCCGACAACAAAGAAACACACCACCAAAAAATAAAATGATGTACTTCGCTGCATCCAAACCAAACGGCCCTTTTCAGGGCCACCACATCCTCCAAAAAGAGAACTACCGAAAACAGTACGTGTGTCTGTATGACTGTATGTCTCTGTGTATGTATGTATTTTTTTTTTGCGTCAAACGTGAGTAATCCTAGAAATATACCGTGGCAAAATCCATTGTTTACTACTGTAATTAAAAATACATAAATAAATAAATAAATAAATGATAGATAATATATCTACCTACATTCGTGGTTTCACATGTTACATGATCGCATTCTGATGAATGTACCGAGAGAGGGCGCCCCCATGACAGGTGGTTTGTAAAACGTTATACGCCCATTTATATATGCACTGATTTAAGCGGGACGACAGCGCCTTCATGCGACATTGTTTCGAATATTGTTGTTGTTTACGTGACTGGTTTGGACAAGCTTCAGTACAAATCGGGATTCTGACAAGGTTACGCTCAGCCAATAAGAATTCGTTAATTTTGACCAATCACGGCCACCATATACCGGCCAATCACAATATTAATTCATTCACCAATCAGCTGGCGTGAAGCGCCGGCTAATAGAGTATAAAAATAGAGACTGCACCTTTCAAACATATTCTACTTTATTCTGACATCGAAAAAAGTACTCGTACTCTGTACTCGACATGGCACGTACCAAGCAAACAGCACGTAAATCTACTGGTGGAAAAGCGCCACGAAAACAATTGACAACAAAGGCTGCTCGCAAGAGCGCACCTGCTACTGGCGGAGTGAAGAAACCACATCGTTACAGGCCTGGCACCGTCGCTCTTCGTGAGATCCGCCGTTACCAGAAAAGTACAGAGCTCCTGATCCGAAAGCTGCCATTCCAGCGTCTGGTTCGAGAAATTGCGCAAGATTTCAAGACCGACCTTCGATTCCAGAGCTCCGCCGTGATGGCCCTACAAGAAGCCAGCGAGGCATACCTAGTAGGTCTTTTCGAAGACACCAACCTGTGTGCCATTCACGCCAAACGTGTAACCATCATGCCCAAAGATATCCAACTTGCCCGTCGCATCCGCGGTGAGCGAGCATAAGTCGTATGCCTAGCATACACAAACCAAAACGGCCCTTTTCAGGGCCACCACATCCTCCAAAAAGAGAACTACCGTCAAATGAACGCACCTATACCACATTATCACGATCACAAATAAATAAATACATACATACATACAGCCACTTACACATAAAGTAAGTGCGTGTCAGTTTGTTCTGACGATAGCAATTATCTCACGTCCTTTGTTTCTTTCTAACCAATACCATATGTGAAGGTGTTAAGGAGACAGGGTTGGACCAGCTGCGAGTGCGAAACAATGGAAAATTATGTAATAATGTGTGGATTGGTGACGCCAACAACGGCACGTATTTATTTTTGCGAGACATTGTCCTAAAATAACCGAAATCATTTTTGAAACGAAAACTAAGGGTATTGTTTTGTAGAATAATTTCACATGACCGTTCACATTCTTAAAATTGCTTCGTACTTTGCCCGATGTTGTTTTTACGACCAAGCGCCGAGTACAATGCTACAAGGGGCAAGGTACGATCCACAGCACTCTTACGCACCTTGAACGGGAAATGTGCAATATCGCGTACAATATCGGTTTGTCGTATATGAATCACACAACGTACTATATTTATTAATGAAGTGAGCTACACATTCCATTTGATTTGTCATTTACGTGCGTTAATCCTTGAAGTAGTACGAACGTATGCATTTTTGAAAATGAAAATGACAGTCAGCATGTATACTGTAGTTACACATGCGGTAAATAATGATATATGAATGATAATATGTATATGAAAACGAAGCACACGACGTGCTCCACCCAGTGTGATAGTTGGATATATATTTAAAGTCACTTTTCATGGTGTAATGTGAGTTTAATTGCCAAAAACAAAAACAAACTCTGGTCGAAATGGAGAAATGGCACTCAGTTCACACTTATGTTTCCTCTGACGTTCGATTGATATCGGCGCTCTGTTAAAAGACAAATCCCGTCACTCTATTTTTGTATTCTGCCTGTATCTCTTCAGCAGCAAACATTCTTAAACCTGCACCATGGTTGAATCGACCTCAAACAAGTCTGTGAAGAAGACGAAAGTTGTAGCTAGTCATCCTAAGACAATGGATATGATAGTTGAAGCTATTCAGGCACTGAAAGACCGGAAAGGGACATCAGTACAAGCAATCAAGTCATACATTTTGACTCACCATTCTACTGTCAGCCCGGCTCATATCACATCCAGTCTACGCCGTGCAATTAAATCCGGCATCGAGTCTGGGTTGTTAGTTCGTCCCAAAGATTCTAATGCTAATGGCGTAAATGGTCGTCTCAGAATCGGCAAGCTCCCAGAGAAGCCAAAAAAGAAGGCAGTAACCAAGAAAGCTGTACCAAAGAAAACGTCGACCAAGAAGCCAACACTGAAAGACAAGAAACCCAAGGACAAGAAGGTTACGAAAAAGCCAAAGTCGGACAAGAAGGTTACGAAAAAGCCAAAGTCGGACAAGAAACCACAAGCTAAAAATACCGCCACAAAGAAATCAGAGAAAACTACCACTAAAAAGCCGGCTCAAAAGAAAACACCCAAAAAGGCTTCAAAACCAAAGAAGCCGACAACAAAGAAACACACCACCAAAAAATAAAATGATGTACTTCGCTGCATCCAAACCAAACGGCCCTTTTCAGGGCCACCACATCCTCCAAAAAGAGAACTACCGAAAACAGTACGTGTGTCTGTATGACTGTATGTCTCTGTGTATGTATGTATTTTTTTTTTGCGTCAAACGTGAGTAATCCTAGAAATATACCGTGGCAAAATCCATTGTTTACTACTGTAATTAAAAATACATAAATAAATAAATAAATGATAGATAATATATCTACCTACATTCGTGGTTTCACATGTTACGTGATCGCATTCTGATGAATGTACCGAGAGAGGGCGCCCCCATGACAGGTGGTTTGTAAAACGTTATACGCCCATTTATATATGCACTGATTTAAGCGGGACGACAGCGCCTTCATGCGACATTGTTTCGAATATTGTTGTTGTTTACGTGACTGGTTTGGACAAGCTTCAGTACAAATCGGGATTCTGACAAGGTTACGCTCAGCCAATAAGAATTCGTTAATTTCGACCAATCACGGCCACCATATACCGGCCAATCACAATATTAATTCATTCACCAATCAGCTGGCGTGAAGCGCCGGCTAATAGAGTATAAAAATAGAGACTGCACCTTTCAAACATATTCTACTTTATTCTGACATCGAAAAAAGTACTCGTACTCTGTACTCGACATGGCACGTACCAAGCAAACAGCACGTAAATCTACTGGTGGAAAAGCGCCACGAAAACAATTGGCAACAAAGGCTGCTCGCAAGAGCGCACCTGCTACTGGCGGAGTGAAGAAACCACATCGTTACAGGCCTGGCACCGTCGCTCTTCGTGAGATCCGCCGTTACCAGAAAAGTACAGAGCTCCTGATCCGAAAGCTGCCATTCCAGCGTCTGGTTCGAGAAATTGCGCAAGATTTCAAGACCGACCTTCGATTCCAGAGCTCCGCCGTGATGGCCCTACAAGAAGCCAGCGAGGCATACCTAGTAGGTCTTTTCGAAGACACCAACCTGTGTGCCATTCACGCCAAACGTGTAACCATCATGCCCAAAGATATCCAACTTGCCCGTCGCATCCGCGGTGAGCGAGCATAAGTCGTATGCCTAGCATACACAAACCAAAACGGCCCTTTTCAGGGCCACCACATCCTCCAAAAAGAGAACTACCGTCAAATGAACGCACCTATACCACATTATCACGATCACAAATAAATAAATAAATACATACATACATACAGCCACTTACACATAAAGTAAGTGCGTTTCAGTTTGTTCTGACGATAGCAATTATCTCACGTCCTTTGTTTCTTTCTAACCAATACCATATGTGAAGGTGTTAAGGAGACAGGGTTGGACCAGCTGCGAGTGCGAAACAATGGAAAATTATGTAATAATGTGTGGATTGGTGACGCCAACAACAGCACGTATTTATTTTTGCGAGACATTGTCCTAAAACAACCGAAATCATTTTTGAAACGAAAACTAAGGGTATAGTTTTGTAGAATAATTTCACATGACCGTTCACATTCTTAAAATTGCTTCGTACTTTGCCCGATGTTGTTTTTACGACCAAGCGCCGAGTACAATGCTACAAGGGGCAAGGTACGATCCACAGCACTCTTACGCACCTTGAACGGGAAATGTGCAATATCGCGTACAATATCGGTTTGTCGTATATGAATCACACAACGTACTATATTTATTAATGAAGTGAGCTACACATTCCATTTGATTTGTCATTTACGTGCGTTAATCCTTGAAGTAGTACGAACGTATGCATTTTTGAAAATGAAAATGACAGTCAGCATGTATACTGTAGTTACACATGCGGTAAATAATGATATATGAATGATAATATGTATATGAAAACGAAGCACACGACGTGCTCCACCCAGTGTGATAGTTGGATATATATTTAAAGTCACTTTTCATGGTGTAATGTGAGTTTAATTGCCAAAAACAAAAACAAACTCTGGTCGAAATGGAGAAATGGCACTCAGTTCACACTTATGTTTCCTCTGACGTTCGATTGCTATCGGCGCTCTGTTAAAAGACAAATCCCGTCACTCTATTTTTGTATTCTGCCTGTATCTCTTCAGCAGCAAACATTCTTAAACCTGCACCATGGTTGAATCGACCTCAAACAAGTCTGTGAAGAAGACGAAAGTTGTAGCTAGTCATCCTAAGACAATGGATATGATAGTTGAAGCTATTCAGGCACTGAAAGACCGGAAAGGGACATCAGTACAAGCAATCAAGTCATACATTTTGACTCACCATTCTACTGTCAGCCCGGCTCATATCACATCCAGTCTACGCCGTGCAATTAAATCCGCCATCGAGTCTGGGTTGTTAGTTCGTCCCAAAGATTCTAATGCTAATGGCGTAAATGGTCGTCTCAGAATCGGCAAGCTCCCAGAGAAGCCAAAAAAGAAGGCAGTAACCAAGAAAGCTGTACCAAAGAAAACGTCGACCAAGAAGCCAACACTGAAAGACAAGAAACCCAAGGACAAGAAGGTTACGAAAAAGCCAAAGTCGGACAAGAAGGTTACGAAAAAGCCAAAGTCGGACAAGAAACCACAAGCTAAAAATACCGCCACAAAGAAATCAGAGAAAACTACCACTAAAAAGCCGGCTCAAAAGAAAACACCCAAAAAGGCTTCAAAACCAAAGAAGCCGACAACAAAGAAACACACCACCAAAAAATAAAATGATGTACTTCGCTGCATCCAAACCAAACGGCCCTTTTCAGGGCCACCACATCCTCCAAAAAGAGAACTACCGAAAACAGTACGTGTGTCTGTATGACTGTATGTCTCTGTGTATGTATGTATTTTTTTTTTGCGTCAAACGTGAGTAATCCTAGAAATATACCGTGGCAAAATCCATTGTTTACTACTGTAATTAAAAATACATAAATAAATAAATAAATAAATGATAGATAATATATCTACCTACATTCGTGGTTTCACATGTTACGTGATCGCATTCTGATGAATGTACCGAGAGAGGGCGCCCCCATGACAGGTGGTTTGTAAAACGTTATACGCCCATTTATATATGCACTGATTTAAGCGGGACGACAGCGCCTTCATGCGACATTGTTTCGAATATTGTTGTTGTTTACGTGACTGGTTTGGACAAGCTTCAGTACAAATCGGGATTCTGACAAGGTTACGCTCAGCCAATAAGAATTCGTTAATTTCGACCAATCACGGCCACCATATACCGGCCAATCACAATATTAATTCATTCACCAATCAGCTGGCGTGAAGCGCCGGCTAATAGAGTATAAAAATAGAGACTGCACCTTTCAAACATATTCTACTTTATTCTGACATCGAAAAAAGTACTCGTACTCTGTACTCGACATGGCACGTACCAAGCAAACAGCACGTAAATCTACTGGTGGAAAAGCGCCACGAAAACAATTGGCAACAAAGGCTGCTCGCAAGAGCGCACCTGCTACTGGCGGAGTGAAGAAACCACATCGTTACAGGCCTGGCACCGTCGCTCTTCGTGAGATCCGCCGTTACCAGAAAAGTACAGAGCTCCTGATCCGAAAGCTGCCATTCCAGCGTCTGGTTCGAGAAATTGCGCAAGATTTCAAGACCGACCTTCGATTCCAGAGCTCCGCCGTGATGGCCCTACAAGAAGCCAGCGAGGCATACCTAGTAGGTCTTTTCGAAGACACCAACCTGTGTGCCATTCACGCCAAACGTGTAACCATCATGCCCAAAGATATCCAACTTGCCCGTCGCATCCGCGGTGAGCGAGCATAAGTCGTATGCCCAGCATACACAAACCAAAACGGCCCTTTTCAGGGCCACCACATCCTCCAAAAAGAGAACTACCGTCAAATGAACGCACCTATACCACATTATCACGATCACAAATAAATAAATAAATAAATAAATACAGCCACTTACACATAAAGTAAGTGCGTGTCAGTTTGTTCTGACGATAGCAATTATCTCACGTCCTTTGTTTCTTTCTAACCAATACCATATGTGAAGGTGTTAAGGAGACAGGGTTGGACCAGCTGCGAGTGCGAAACAATGGAAAATTATGTAATAATGTGTGGATTGGTGACGCCAACAACGGCACGTATTTATTTTTGCGAGACATTGTCCTAAAATAACCGAAATCATTTTTGAAACGAAAACTAAGGGTATTGTTTTGTAGAATAATTTCACATGACCGTTCACATTCTTAAAATTGCTTCGTACTTTGCCCGATGTTGTTTTTACGACCAAGCGCCGAGTACAATGCTACAAGGGGCAAGGTACGATCCACAGCACTCTTACGCACCTTGAACGGGAAATGTGCAATATCGCGTACAATATCGGTTTGTCGTATATGAATCACACAACGTACTATATTTATTAATGAAGTGAGCTACACATTCCATTTGATTTGTCATTTACGTGCGTTAATCCTTGAAGTAGTACGAACGTATGCATTTTTGAAAATGAAAATGACAGTCAGCATGTATACTGTAGTTACACATGCGGTAAATAATGATATATGAATGATAATATGTATATGAAAACGAAGCACACGACGTGCTCCACCCAGTGTGATAGTTGGATATATATTTAAAGTCACTTTTCATGGTGTAATGTGAGTTTAATTGCCAAAAACAAAAACAAACTCTGGTCGAAATGGAGAAATGGCACTCAGTTCACACTTATGTTTCCTCTGACGTTCGATTGCTATCGGCGCTCTGTTAAAAGACAAATCCCGTCACTCTATTTTTGTATTCTGCCTGTATCTCTTCAGCAGCAAACATTCTTAAACCTGCACCATGGTTGAATCGACCTCAAACAAGTCTGTGAAGAAGACGAAAGTTGTAGCTAGTCATCCTAAGACAATGGATATGATAGTTGAAGCTATTCAGGCACTGAAAGACCGGAAAGGGACATCAGTACAAGCAATCAAGTCATACATTTTGACTCACCATTCTACTGTCAGCCCGGCTCATATCACATCCAGTCTACGCCGTGCAATTAAATCCGCCATCGAGTCTGGGTTGTTAGTTCGTCCCAAAGATTCTAATGCTAATGGCGTAAATGGTCGTCTCAGAATCGGCAAGCTCCCAGAGAAGCCAAAAAAGAAGGCAGTAACCAAGAAAGCTGTACCAAAGAAAACGTCGACCAAGAAGCCAACACTGAAAGACAAGAAACCCAAGGACAAGAAGGTTACGAAAAAGCCAAAGTCGGACAAGAAACCACAAGCTAAAAATACCGCCACAAAGAAATCAGAGAAAACTACCACTAAAAAGCCGGCTCAAAAGAAAACACCCAAAAAGGCTTCAAAACCAAAGAAGCCGACAACAAAGAAACACACCACCAAAAAATAAAATGATGTACTTCGCTGCATCCAAACCAAACGGCCCTTTTCAGGGCCACCACATCCTCCAAAAAGAGAACTACCGAAAACAGTACGTGTGTCTGTATGACTGTATGTCTCTGTGTCCTTTGTTTCTTTCTAACCAATACCATATGTGAAGGTGTTAAGGAGACAGGGTTGGAGCAGCTGCGAGTGCGAAACAATGGAAAATTATGTAATAATGTGTGGATTGGTGACGCCAACAACGGCACGTATTTATTTTTGCGAGACATTGTCCTAAAATAACCGAAATCATTTTTGAAACGAAAACTAAGGGTATTGTTTTGTAGAATAATTTCACATGACCGTTCACATTCTTAAAATATTTATGTATTTTTTTTTTGCGTCAAACGTGAGTAATCCTAGAAATATACCGTGGCAAAATCCATTGTTTACTACTGTAATTAAAAATACATAAATAAATAAATAAATAAATGATAGATAATATATCTACCTACATTCGTGGTTTCACATGTTACGTGATCGCATTCTGATGAATGTACCGAGAGAGGGCGCCCCCATGACAGGTGGTTTGTAAAACGTTATACGCCCATTTATATATGCACTGATTTAAGCGGGACGACAGCGCCTTCATGCGACATTGTTTCGAATATTGTTGTTGTTTACGTGACTGGTTTGGACAAGCTTCAGTACAAATCGGGATTCTGACAAGGTTACGCTCAGCCAATAAGAATTCGTTAATTTCGACCAATCACGGCCACCATATACCGGCCAATCACAATATTAATTCATTCACCAATCAGCTGGCGTGAAGCGCCGGCTAATAGAGTATAAAAATAGAGACTGCACCTTTCAAACATATTCTACTTTATTCTGACATCGAAAAAAGTACTCGTACTCTGTACTCGACATGGCACGTACCAAGCAAACAGCACGTAAATCTACTGGTGGAAAAGCGCCACGAAAACAATTGGCAACAAAGGCTGCTCGCAAGAGCGCACCTGCTACTGGCGGAGTGAAGAAACCACATCGTTACAGGCCTGGCACCGTCGCTCTTCGTGAGATCCGCCGTTACCAGAAAAGTACAGAGCTCCTGATCCGAAAGCTGCCATTCCAGCGTCTGGTTCGAGAAATTGCGCAAGATTTCAAGACCGACCTTCGATTCCAGAGCTCCGCCGTGATGGCCCTACAAGAAGCCAGCGAGGCATACCTAGTAGGTCTTTTCGAAGACACCAACCTGTGTGCCATTCACGCCAAACGTGTAACCATCATGCCCAAAGATATCCAACTTGCCCGTCGCATCCGCGGTGAGCGAGCATAAGTCGTATGCCCAGCATACACAAACCAAAACGGCCCTTTTCAGGGCCACCACATCCTCCAAAAAGAGAACTACCGTCAAATGAACGCACCTATACCACATTATCACGATCACAAATAAATAAATAAATAAATAAATACAGCCACTTACACATAAAGTAAGTGCGTGTCAGTTTGTTCTGACGATAGCAATTATCTCACGTCCTTTGTTTCTTTCTAACCAATACCATATGTGAAGGTGTTAAGGAGACAGGGTTGGACCAGCTGCGAGTGCGAAACAATGGAAAATTATGTAATAATGTGTGGATTGGTGACGCCAACAACGGCACGTATTTATTTTTGCGAGACATTGTCCTAAAATAACCGAAATCATTTTTGAAACGAAAACTAAGGGTATTGTTTTGTAGAATAATTTCACATGACCGTTCACATTCTTAAAATTGCTTCGTACTTTGCCCGATGTTGTTTTTACGACCAAGCGCCGAGTACAATGCTACAAGGGGCAAGGTACGATCCACAGCACTCTTACGCACCTTGAACGGGAAATGTGCAATATCGCGTACAATATCGGTTTGTCGTATATGAATCACACAACGTACTATATTTATTAATGAAGTGAGCTACACATTCCATTTGATTTGTCATTTACGTGCGTTAATCCTTGAAGTAGTACGAACGTATGCATTTTTGAAAATGAAAATGACAGTCAGCATGTATACTGTAGTTACACATGCGGTAAATAATGATATATGAATGATAATATGTATATGAAAACGAAGCACACGACGTGCTCCACCCAGTGTGATAGTTGGATATATATTTAAAGTCACTTTTCATGGTGTAATGTGAGTTTAATTGCCAAAAACAAAAACAAACTCTGGTCGAAATGGAGAAATGGCACTCAGTTCACACTTATGTTTCCTCTGACGTTCGATTGCTATCGGCGCTCTGTTAAAAGACAAATCCCGTCACTCTATTTTTGTATTCTGCCTGTATCTCTTCAGCAGCAAACATTCTTAAACCTGCACCATGGTTGAATCGACCTCAAACAAGTCTGTGAAGAAGACGAAAGTTGTAGCTAGTCATCCTAAGACAATGGATATGATAGTTGAAGCTATTCAGGCACTGAAAGACCGGAAAGGGACATCAGTACAAGCAATCAAGTCATACATTTTGACTCACCATTCTACTGTCAGCCCGGCTCATATCACATCCAGTCTACGCCGTGCAATTAAATCCGGCATCGAGTCTGGGTTGTTAGTTCGTCCCAAAGATTCTAATGCTAATGGCGTAAATGGTCGTCTCAGAATCGGCAAGCTCCCAGAGAAGCCAAAAAAGAAGGCAGTAACCAAGAAAGCTGTACCAAAGAAAACGTCGACCAAGAAGCCAACACTGAAAGACAAGAAACCCAAGGACAAGAAGGTTACGAAAAAGCCAAAGTCGGACAAGAAACCACAAGCTAAAAATACCGCCACAAAGAAATCAGAGAAAACTACCACTAAAAAGCCGGCTCAAAAGAAAACACCCAAAAAGGCTTCAAAACCAAAGAAGCCGACAACAAAGAAACACACCACCAAAAAATAAAATGATGTACTTCGCTGCATCCAAACCAAACGGCCCTTTTCAGGGCCACCACATCCTCCAAAAAGAGAACTACCGAAAACAGTACGTGTGTCTGTATGACTGTATGTCTCTGTGTCCTTTGTTTCTTTCTAACCAATACCATATGTGAAGGTGTTAAGGAGACAGGGTTGGAGCAGCTGCGAGTGCGAAACAATGGAAAATTATGTAATAATGTGTGGATTGGTGACGCCAACAACGGCACGTATTTATTTTTGCGAGACATTGTCCTAAAATAACCGAAATCATTTTTGAAACGAAAACTAAGGGTATTGTTTTGTAGAATAATTTCACATGACCGTTCACATTCTTAAAATATTTATGTATTTTTTTTTTGCGTCAAACGTGAGTAATCCTAGAAATATACCGTGGCAAAATCCATTGTTTACTACTGTAATTAAAAATACATAAATAAATAAATAAATAAATGATAGATAATATATCTACCTTCATTCGTGGTTTCACATGTTACGTGATCGCATTCTGATGAATGTACCGAGAGAGGGCGCCCCCATGACAGGTGGTTTGTAAAACGTTATACGCCCATTTATATATGCACTGATTTAAGCGGGACGACAGCGCCTTCATGCGACATTGTTTCGAATATTGTTGTTGTTTACGTGACTGGTTTGGACAAGCTTCAGTACAAATCGGGATTCTGACAAGGTTACGCTCAGCCAATAAGAATTCGTTAATTTCGACCAATCACGGCCACCATATACCGGCCAATCACAATATTAATTCATTCACCAATCAGCTGGCGTGAAGCGCCGGCTAATAGAGTATAAAAATAGAGACTGCACCTTTCAAACATATTCTACTTTATTCTGACATCGAAAAAAGTACTCGTACTCTGTACTCGACATGGCACGTACCAAGCAAACAGCACGTAAATCTACTGGTGGAAAAGCGCCACGAAAACAATTGGCAACAAAGGCTGCTCGCAAGAGCGCACCTGCTACTGGCGGAGTGAAGAAACCACATCGTTACAGGCCTGGCACCGTCGCTCTTCGTGAGATCCGCCGTTACCAGAAAAGTACAGAGCTCCTGATCCGAAAGCTGCCATTCCAGCGTCTGGTTCGAGAAATTGCGCAAGATTTCAAGACCGACCTTCGATTCCAGAGCTCCGCCGTGATGGCCCTACAAGAAGCCAGCGAGGCATACCTAGTAGGTCTTTTCGAAGACACCAACCTGTGTGCCATTCACGCCAAACGTGTAACCATCATGCCCAAAGATATCCAACTTGCCCGTCGCATCCGCGGTGAGCGAGCATAAGTCGTATGCCTAGCATACACAAACCAAAACGGCCCTTTTCAGGGCCACCACATCCTCCAAAAAGAGAACTACCGTCAAATGAACGCACCTATACCACATTATCACGATCACAAATAAATAAATAAATACATACATACATACAGCCACTTACACATAAAGTAAGTGCGTGTCAGTTTGTTCTGACGATAGCAATTATCTCACGTCCTTTGTTTCTTTCTAACCAATACCATATGTGAAGGTGTTAAGGAGACAGGGTTGGACCAGCTGCGAGTGCGAAACAATGGAAAATTATGTAATAATGTGTGGATTGGTGACGCCAACAACGGCACGTATTTATTTTTGCGAGACATTGTCCTAAAACAACCGAAATCATTTTTGAAACGAAAACTAAGGGTATTGTTTTGTAGAATAATTTCACATGACCGTTCACATTCTTAAAATTGCTTCGTACTTTGCCCGATGTTGTTTTTACGACCAAGCGCCGAGTACAATGCTACAAGGGGCAAGGTACGATCCACAGCACTCTTACGCACCTTGAACGGGAAATGTGCAATATCGCGTACAATATCGGTTTGTCGTATATGAATCACACAACGTACTATATTTATTAATGAAGTGAGCTACACATTCCATTTGATTTGTCATTTACGTGCGTTAATCCTTGAAGTAGTACGAACGTATGCATTTTTGAAAATGAAAATGACAGTCAGCATGTATACTGTAGTTACACATGCGGTAAATAATGATATATGAATGATAATATGTATATGAAAACGAAGCACACGACGTGCTCCACCCAGTGTGATAGTTGGATATATATTTAAAGTCACTTTTCATGGTGTAATGTGAGTTTAATTGCCAAAAACAAAAACAAACTCTGGTCGAAATGGAGAAATGGCACTCAGTTCACACTTATGTTTCCTCTGACGTTCGATTGCTATCGGCGCTCTGTTAAAAGACAAATCCCGTCACTCTATTTTTGTATTCTGCCTGTATCTCTTCAGCAGCAAACATTCTTAAACCTGCACCATGGTTGAATCGACCTCAAACAAGTCTGTGAAGAAGACGAAAGTTGTAGCTAGTCATCCTAAGACAATGGATATGATAGTTGAAGCTATTCAGGCACTGAAAGACCGGAAAGGGACATCAGTACAAGCAATCAAGTCATACATTTTGACTCACCATTCTACTGTCAGCCCGGCTCATATCACATCCAGTCTACGCCGTGCAATTAAATCCGGCATCGAGTCTGGGTTGTTAGTTCGTCCCAAAGATTCTAATGCTAATGGCGTAAATGGTCGTCTCAGAATCGGCAAGCTCCCAGAGAAGCCAAAAAAGAAGGCAGTAACCAAGAAAGCTGTACCAAAGAAAACGTCGACCAAGAAGCCAACACTGAAAGACAAGAAACCCAAGGACAAGAAGGTTACGAAAAAGCCAAAGTCGGACAAGAAGGTTACGAAAAAGCCAAAGTCGGACAAGAAACCACAAGCTAAAAATACCGCCACAAAGAAATCAGAGAAAACTACCACTAAAAAGCCGGCTCAAAAGAAAACACCCAAAAAGGCTTCAAAACCAAAGAAGCCGACAACAAAGAAACACACCACCAAAAAATAAAATGATGTACTTCGCTGCATCCAAACCAAACGGCCCTTTTCAGGGCCACCACATCCTCCAAAAAGAGAACTACCGAAAACAGTACGTGTGTCTGTATGACTGTATGTCTCTGTGTATGTATGTATTTTTTTTTTGCGTCAAACGTGAGTAATCCTAGAAATATACCGTGGCAAAATCCATTGTTTACTACTGTAATTAAAAATACATAAATAAATAAATAAATAAATAAATGATAGATAATATATCTACCTAGATTCGTGGTTTCACATGTTACGTGATCGCATTCTGATGAATGTACCGAGAGAGGGCGCCCCCATGACAGGTGGTTTGTAAAACGTTATACGCCCATTTATATATGCACTGATTTAAGCGGGACGACAGCGCCTTCATGCGACATTGTTTCGAATATTGTTGTTGTTTACGTGACTGGTTTGGACAAGTTTCAGTACAAATCGGGATTCTGACAAGGTTACGCTCAGCCAATAAAAAATTCGTTAATTTCGACCAATCACGGCCACCATATACCGGCCAATCACAATATTAATTCATTCACCAATCAGCTGGCGTGAAGCGCCGGCTAATAGAGTATAAAAATAGAGACTGCACCTTTCAAACATATTCTACTTTATTCTGACATCGAAAAAAGTACTCGTACTCTGTACTCGACATGGCACGTACCAAGCAAACAGCACGTAAATCTACTGGTGGAAAAGCGCCACGAAAACAATTGGCAACAAAGGCTGCTCGCAAGAGCGCACCTGCTACTGGCGGAGTGAAGAAACCACATCGTTACAGGCCTGGCACCGTCGCTCTTCGTGAGATCCGCCGTTACCAGAAAAGTACAGAGCTCCTGATCCGAAAGCTGCCATTCCAGCGTCTGGTTCGAGAAATTGCGCAAGATTTCAAGACCGACCTTCGATTCCAGAGCTCCGCCGTGATGGCCCTACAAGAAGCCAGCGAGGCATACCTAGTAGGTATTTTCGAAGACACCAACCTGTGTGCCATTCACGCCAAACGTGTAACCATCATGCCCAAAGATATCCAACTTGCCCGTCGCATCCGCGGTGAGCGAGCATAAGTCGTATGCCTAGCATACACAAACCAAAACGGCCCTTTTCAGGGCCACCACATCCTCCAAAAAGAGAACTACCGTCAAATGAACGCACCTATACCACATTATCACGATCACAAATAAATAAATACATACATACATACAGCCACTTACACATAAAGTAAGTGCGTGTCAGTTTGTTCTGACGATAGCAATTATCTCACGTCCTTTGTTTCTTTCTAACCAATACCATATGTGAAGGTGTTAAGGAGACAGGGTTGGACCAGCTGCGAGTGCGAAACAATGGAAAATTATGTAATAATGTGTGGATTGGTGACGCCAACAACGGCACGTATTTATTTTTGCGAGACATTGTCCTAAAACAACCGAAATCATTTTTGAAACGAAAACTAAGGGTATTGTTTTGTAGAATAATTTCACATGACCGTTCACATTCTTAAAATTGCTTCGTACTTTGCCCGATGTTGTTTTTACGACCAAGCGCCGAGTACAATGCTACAAGGGGCAAGGTACGATCCACAGCACTCTTACGCACCTTGAACGGGAAATGTGCAATATCGCGTACAATATCGGTTTGTCGTATATGAATCACACAACGTACTATATTTATTAATGAAGTGAGCTACACATTCCATTTGATTTGTCATTTACGTGCGTTAATCCTTGAAGTAGTACGAACGTATGCATTTTTGAAAATGAAAATGACAGTCAGCATGTATACTGTAGTTACACATGCGGTAAATAATGATATATGAATGATAATATGTATATGAAAACGAAGCACACGACGTGCTCCACCCAGTGTGATAGTTGGATATATATTTAAAGTCACTTTTCATGGTGTAATGTGAGTTTAATTGCCAAAAACAAAAACAAACTCTGGTCGAAATGGAGAAATGGCACTCAGTTCACACTTATGTTTCCTCTGACGTTCGATTGCTATCGGCGCTCTGTTAAAAGACAAATCCCGTCACTCTATTTTTGTATTCTGCCTGTATCTCTTCAGCAGCAAACATTCTTAAACCTGCACCATGGTTGAATCGACCTCAAACAAGTCTGTGAAGAAGACGAAAGTTGTAGCTAGTCATCCTAAGACAATGGATATGATAGTTGAAGCTATTCAGGCACTGAAAGACCGGAAAGGGACATCAGTACAAGCAATCAAGTCATACATTTTGACTCACCATTCTACTGTCAGCCCGGCTCATATCACATCCAGTCTACGCCGTGCAATTAAATCCGGCATCGAGTCTGGGTTGTTAGTTCGTCCCAAAGATTCTAATGCTAATGGCGTAAATGGTCGTCTCAGAATCGGCAAGCTCCCAGAGAAGCCAAAAAAGAAGGCAGTAACCAAGAAAGCTGTACCAAAGAAAACGTCGACCAAGAAGCCAACACTGAAAGACAAGAAACCCAAGGACAAGAAGGTTACGAAAAAGCCAAAGTCGGACAAGAAGGTTACGAAAAAGCCAAAGTCGGACAAGAAACCACAAGCTAAAAATACCGCCACAAAGAAATCAGAGAAAACTACCACTAAAAAGCCGGCTCAAAAGAAAACACCCAAAAAGGCTTCAAAACCAAAGAAGCCGACAACAAAGAAACACACCACCAAAAAATAAAATGATGTACTTCGCTGCATCCAAACCAAACGGCCCTTTTCAGGGCCACCACATCCTCCAAAAAGAGAACTACCGAAAACAGTACGTGTGTCTGTATGACTGTATGTCTCTGTGTATGTATGTATTTTTTTTTTTGCGTCAAACGTGAGTAATCCTAGAAATATACCGTGGCAAAATCCATTGTTTACTACTGTAATTAAAAATACATAAATAAATAAATAAATAAATAAATGATAGATAATATATCTACCTACATTCGTGGTTTCACATGTTACGTGATCGCATTCTGATGAATGTACCGAGAGAGGGCGCCCCCATGACAGGTGGTTTGTAAAACGTTATACGCCCATTTATATATGCACTGATTTAAGCGGGACGACAGCGCCTTCATGCGACATTGTTTCGAATATTGTTGTTGTTTACGTGACTGGTTTGGACAAGCTTCAGTACAAATCGGGATTCTGACAAGGTTACGCTCAGCCAATAAGAATTCGTTAATTTCGACCAATCACGGCCACCATATACCGGCCAATCACAATATTAATTCATTCACCAATCAGCTGGCGTGAAGCGCCGGCTAATAGAGTATAAAAATAGAGACTGCACCTTTCAAACATATTCTACTTTATTCTGACATCGAAAAAAGTACTCGTACTCTGTACTCGACATGGCACGTACCAAGCAAACAGCACGTAAATCTACTGGTGGAAAAGCGCCACGAAAACAATTGGCAACAAAGGCTGCTCGCAAGAGCGCACCTGCTACTGGCGGAGTGAAGAAACCACATCGTTACAGGCCTGGCACCGTCGCTCTTCGTGAGATCCGCCGTTACCAGAAAAGTACAGAGCTCCTGATCCGAAAGCTGCCATTCCAGCGTCTGGTTCGAGAAATTGCGCAAGATTTCAAGACCGACCTTCGATTCCAGAGCTCCGCCGTGATGGCCCTACAAGAAGCCAGCGAGGCATACCTAGTAGGTCTTTTCGAAGACACCAACCTGTGTGCCATTCACGCCAAACGTGTAACCATCATGCCCAAAGATATCCAACTTGCCCGTCGCATCCGCGGTGAGCGAGCATAAGTCGTATGCCTAGCATACACAAACCAAAACGGCCCTTTTCAGGGCCACCACATCCTCCAAAAAGAGAACTACCGTCAAATGAACGCACCTATACCACATTATCACGATCACAAATAAATAAATACAGCCACTTACACATAAAGTAAGTGCGTGTCAGTTTGTTCTGACGATAGCAATTATCTCACGTCCTTTGTTTCTTTCTAACCAATACCATATGTGAAGGTGTTAAGGAGACAGGGTTGGACCAGCTGCGAGTGCGAAACAATGGAAAATTATGTAATAATGTGTGGATTGGTGACGCCAACAACGGCACGTATTTATTTTTGCGAGACATTGTCCTAAAATAACCGAAATCATTTTTGAAACGAAAACTAAGGGTATTGTTTTGTAGAATAATTTCACATGACCGTTCACATTCTTAAAATTGCTTCGTACTTTGCCCGATGTTGTTTTTACGACCAAGCGCCGAGTACAATGCTACAAGGGGCAAGGTACGATCCACAGCACTCTTACGCACCTTGAACGGGAAATGTGCAATATCGCGTACAATATCGGTTTGTCGTATATGAATCACACAACGTACTATATTTATTAATGAAGTGAGCTACACATTCCATTTGATTTGTCATTTACGTGCGTTAATCCTTGAAGTAGTACGAACGTATGCATTTTTGAAAATGAAAATGACAGTCAGCATGTATACTGTAGTTACACATGCGGTAAATAATGATATATGAATGATAATATGTATATGAAAACGAAGCACACGACGTGCTCCACCCAGTGTGATAGTTGGATATATATTTAAAGTCACTTTTCATGGTGTAATGTGAGTTTAATTGCCAAAAACAAAAACAAACTCTGGTCGAAATGGAGAAATGGCACTCAGTTCACACTTATGTTTCCTCTGACGTTCGATTGCTATCGGCGCTCTGTTAAAAGACAAATCCCGTCACTCTATTTTTGTATTCTGCCTGTATCTCTTCAGCAGCAAACATTCTTAAACCTGCACCATGGTTGAATCGACCTCAAACAAGTCTGTGAAGAAGACGAAAGTTGTAGCTAGTCATCCTAAGACAATGGATATGATAGTTGAAGCTATTCAGGCACTGAAAGACCGGAAAGGGACATCAGTACAAGCAATCAAGTCATACATTTTGACTCACCATTCTACTGTCAGCCCGGCTCATATCACATCCAGTCTACGCCGTGCAATTAAATCCGGCATCGAGTCTGGGTTGTTAGTTCGTCCCAAAGATTCTAATGCTAATGGCGTAAATGGTCGTCTCAGAATCGGCAAGCTCCCAGAGAAGCCAAAAAAGAAGGCAGTAACCAAGAAAGCTGTACCAAAGAAAACGTCGACCAAGAAGCCAACACTGAAAGACAAGAAACCCAAGGACAAGAAGGTTACGAAAAAGCCAAAGTCGGACAAGAAGGTTACGAAAAAGCCAAAGTCGGACAAGAAACCACAAGCTAAAAATACCGCCACAAAGAAATCAGAGAAAACTACCACTAAAAAGCCGGCTCAAAAGAAAACACCCAAAAAGGCTTCCAAACCAAAGAAGCCGACAACAAAGAAACACACCACCAAAAAATAAAATGATGTACTTCGCTGCATCCAAACCAAACGGCCCTTTTCAGGGCCACCACATCCTCCAAAAAGAGAACTACCGAAAACAGTACGTGTGTCTGTATGACTGTATGTCTCTGTGTATGTATGTATTTTTTTTTTGCGTCAAACGTGAGTAATCCTAGAAATATACCGTGGCAAAATCCATTGTTTACTACTGTAATTAAAAATACATAAATAAATAAATAAATGATAGATAATATATCTACCTACATTCGTGGTTTCACATGTTACGTGATCGCATTCTGATGAATGTACCGAGAGAGGGCGCCCCCATGACAGGTGGTTTGTAAAACGTTATACGCCCATTTATATATGCACTGATTTAAGCGGGACGACAGCGCCTTCATGCGACATTGTTTCGAATATTGTTGTTGTTTACGTGACTGGTTTGGACAAGCTTCAGTACAAATCGGGATTCTGACAAGGTTACGCTCAGCCAATAAGAATTCGTTAATTTCGACCAATCACGGCCACCATATACCGGCCAATCACAATATTAATTCATTCACCAATCAGCTGGCGTGAAGCGCCGGCTAATAGAGTATAAAAATAGAGACTGCACCTTTCAAACATATTCTACTTTATTCTGACATCGAAAAAAGTACTCGTACTCTGTACTCGACATGGCACGTACCAAGCAAACAGCACGTAAATCTACTGGTGGAAAAGCGCCACGAAAACAATTGGCAACAAAGGCTGCTCGCAAGAGCGCACCTGCTACTGGCGGAGTGAAGAAACCACATCGTTACAGGCCTGGCACCGTCGCTCTTCGTGAGATCCGCCGTTACCAGAAAAGTACAGAGCTCCTGATCCGAAAGCTGCCATTCCAGCGTCTGGTTCGAGAAATTGCGCAAGATTTCAAGACCGACCTTCGATTCCAGAGCTCCGCCGTGATGGCCCTACAAGAAGCCAGCGAGGCATACCTAGTAGGTCTTTTCGAAGACACCAACCTGTGTGCCATTCACGCCAAACGTGTAACCATCATGCCCAAAGATATCCAACTTGCCCGTCGCATCCGCGGTGAGCGAGCATAAGTCGTATGCCTAGCATACACAAACCAAAACGGCCCTTTTCAGGGCCACCACATCCTCCAAAAAGAGAACTACCGTCAAATGAACGCACCTATACCACATTATCACGATCACAAATAAATAAATACATACATACATACAGCCACTTACACATAAAGTAAGTGCGTGTCAGTTTGTTCTGACGATAGCAATTATCTCACGTCCTTTGTTTCTTTCTAACCAATACCATATGTGAAGGTGTTAAGGAGACAGGGTTGGACCAGCTGCGAGTGCGAAACAATGGAAAATTGTGTAATAATGTGTGGATTGGTGACGCCAACAACGGCACGTATTTATTTTTGCGAGACATTGTCCTAAAATAACCGAAATCATTTTTGAAACGAAAACTAAGGGTATTGTTTTGTAGAATAATTTCACATGACCGTTCACATTCTTAAAATTGCTTCGTACTTTGCCCGATGTTGTTTTTACGACCAAGCGCCGAGTACAATGCTACAAGGGGCAAGGTACGATCCACAGCACTCTTACGCACCTTGAACGGGAAATGTGCAATATCGCGTACAATATCGGTTTGTCGTATATGAATCACACAACGTACTATATTTATTAATGAAGTGAGCTACACATTCCATTTGATTTGTCATTTACGTGCGTTAATCCTTGAAGTAGTACGAACGTATGCATTTTTGAAAATGAAAATGACAGTCAGCATGTATACTGTAGTTACACATGCGGTAAATAATGATATATGAATGATAATATGTATATGAAAACGAAGCACACGACGTGCTCCACCCAGTGTGATAGTTGGATATATATTTAAAGTCACTTTTCATGGTGTAATGTGAGTTTAATTGCCAAAAACAAAAACAAACTCTGGTCGAAATGGAGAAATGGCACTCAGTTCACACTTATGTTTCATCTGACGTTCGATTGCTATCGGCGCTCTGTTAAAAGACAAATCCCGTCACTCTATTTTTGTATTCTGCCTGTATCTCTTCAGCAGCAAACATTCTTAAACCTGCACCATGGTTGAATCGACCTCAAACAAGTCTGTGAAGAAGACGAAAGTTGTAGCTAGTCATCCTAAGACAATGGATATGATAGTTGATGCTATTCAGGCACTGAAAGACCGGAAAGGGACATCAGTACAAGCAATCAAGTCATACATTTTGACTCACCATTCTACTGTCAGCCCGGCTCATATCACATCCAGTCTACGCCGTGCAATTAAATCCGGCATCGAGTCTGGGTTGTTAGTTCGTCCCAAAGATTCTAATGCTAATGGCGTAAATGGTCGTCTCAGAATCGGCAAGCTCCCAGAGAAGCCAAAAAAGAAGGCAGTAACCAAGAAAGCTGTACCAAAGAAAACGTCGACCAAGAAGCCAACACTGAAAGACAAGAAACCCAAGGACAAGAAGGTTACGAAAAAGCCAAAGTCGGACAAGAAGGTTACGAAAAAGCCAAAGTCGGACAAGAAACCACAAGCTAAAAATACCGCCACAAAGAAATCAGAGAAAACTACCACTAAAAAGCCGGCTCAAAAGAAAACACCCAAAAAGGCTTCAAAACCAAAGAAGCCGACAACAAAGAAACACACCACCAAAAAATAAAATGATGTACTTCGCTGCATCCAAACCAAACGGCCCTTTTCAGGGCCACCACATCCTCCAAAAAGAGAACTACCGAAAACAGTACGTGTGTCTGTATGACTGTATGTCTCTGTGTATGTATGTATTTTTTTTTTGCGTCAAACGTGAGTAATCCTAGAAATATACCGTGGCAAAATCCATTGTTTACTACTATAATTAAAAATACATAAATAAATAAATAAATAAATAAATGATAGATAATATATCTACCTACAT
Organism: Saccoglossus kowalevskii; assembly: GCF_978046115.1. Classification (NCBI taxonomy): domain Eukaryota; kingdom Metazoa; phylum Hemichordata; class Enteropneusta; family Harrimaniidae; genus Saccoglossus; species Saccoglossus kowalevskii. Next base: position 24,013,353 of record NC_140659.1, read on the forward strand.
TCGTGGTTTCACATGTTACGTGATCGCATTCTGATGAATGTACCGAGAGAGGGCGCCCCCATGACAGGTGGTTTGTAAAACGTTATACGCCCATTTATATATGCACTGATTTAAGCGGGACGACAGCGCCTTCATGCGACATTGTTTCGAATATTGTTGTTGTTTACGTGACTGGTTTGGACAAGCTTCAGTACAAATCGGGATTCTGACAAGGTTACGCTCAGCCAATAAAAAATTCGTTAATTTCGACCAATCACGGCCACCATATACCGGCCAATCACAATATTAATTCATTCACCAATCAGCTGGCGTGAAGCGCCGGCTAATAGAGTATAAAAATAGAGACTGCACCTTTCAAACATATTCTACTTTATTCTGACATCGAAAAAAGTACTCGTACTCTGTACTCGACATGGCACGTACCAAGCAAACAGCACGTAAATCTACTGGTGGAAAAGCGCCACGAAAACAATTGGCAACAAAGGCTGCTCGCAAGAGCGCACCTGCTACTGGCGGAGTGAAGAAACCACATCGTTACAGGCCTGGCACCGTCGCTCTTCGTGAGATCCGCCGTTACCAGAAAAGTACAGAGCTCCTGATCCGAAAGCTGCCATTCCAGCGTCTGGTTCGAGAAATTGCGCAAGATTTCAAGACCGACCTTCGATTCCAGAGCTCCGCCGTGATGGCCCTACAAGAAGCCAGCGAGGCATACCTAGTAGGTCTTTTCGAAGACACCAACCTGTGTGCCATTCACGCCAAACGTGTAACCATCATGCCCAAAGATATCCAACTTGCCCGTCGCATCCGCGGTGAGCGAGCATAAGTCGTATGCCTAGCATACACAAACCAAAACGGCCCTTTTCAGGGCCACCACATCCTCCAAAAAGAGAACTACCGTCAAATGAACGCACCTATACCACATTATCACGATCACAAATAAATAAATACATACATACATACAGCCACTTACACATAAAGTAAGTGCGTGTCAGTTTGTTCTGACGATAGCAATTATCTCACGTCCTTTGTTTCTTTCTAACCAATACCATATGTGAAGGTGTTAAGGAGACAGGGTTGGACCAGCTGCGAGTGCGAAACAATGGAAAATTGTGTAATAATGTGTGGATTGGTGACGCCAACAACGGCACGTATTTATTTTTGCGAGACATTGTCCTAAAATAACCGAAATCATTTTTGAAACGAAAACTAAGGGTATTGTTTTGTAGAATAATTTCACATGACCGTTCACATTCTTAAAATTGCTTCGTACTTTGCCCGATGTTGTTTTTACGACCAAGCGCCGAGTACAATGCTACAAGGGGCAAGGTACGATCCACAGCACTCTTACGCACCTTGAACGGGAAATGTGCAATATCGCGTACAATATCGGTTTGTCGTATATGAATCACACAACGTACTATATTTATTAATGAAGTGAGCTACACATTCCATTTGATTTGTCATTTACGTGCGTTAATCCTTGAAGTAGTACGAACGTATGCATTTTTGAAAATGAAAATGACAGTCAGCATGTATACTGTAGTTACACATGCGGTAAATAATGATATATGAATGATAATATGTATATGAAAACGAAGCACACGACGTGCTCCACCCAGTGTGATAGTTGGATATATATTTAAAGTCACTTTTCATGGTGTAATGTGAGTTTAATTGCCAAAAACAAAAACAAACTCTGGTCGAAATGGAGAAATGGCACTCAGTTCACACTTATGTTTCATCTGACGTTCGATTGCTATCGGCGCTCTGTTAAAAGACAAATCCCGTCACTCTATTTTTGTATTCTGCCTGTATCTCTTCAGCAGCAAACATTCTTAAACCTGCACCATGGTTGAATCGACCTCAAACAAGTCTGTGAAGAAGACGAAAGTTGTAGCTAGTCATCCTAAGACAATGGATATGATAGTTGATGCTATTCAGGCACTGAAAGACCGGAAAGGGACATCAGTACAAGCAATCAAGTCATACATTTTGACTCACCATTCTACTGTCAGCCCGGCTCATATCACATCCAGTCTACGCCGTGCAATTAAATCCGGCATCGAGTCTGGGTTGTTAGTTCGTCCCAAAGATTCTAATGCTAATGGCGTAAATGGTCGTCTCAGAATCGGCAAGCTCCCAGAGAAGCCAAAAAAGAAGGCAGTAACCAAGAAAGCTGTACCAAAGAAAACGTCGACCAAGAAGCCAACACTGAAAGACAAGAAACCCAAGGACAAGAAGGTTACGAAAAAGCCAAAGTCGGACAAGAAGGTTACGAAAAAGCCAAAGTCGGACAAGAAACCACAAGCTAAAAATACCGCCACAAAGAAATCAGAGAAAACTACCACTAAAAAGCCGGCTCAAAAGAAAACACCCAAAAAGGCTTCAAAACCAAAGAAGCCGACAACAAAGAAACACACCACCAAAAAATAAAATGATGTACTTCGCTGCATCCAAACCAAACGGCCCTTTTCAGGGCCACCACATCCTCCAAAAAGAGAACTACCGAAAACAGTACGTGTGTCTGTATGACTGTATGTCTCTGTGTATGTATGTATTTTTTTTTTGCGTCAAACGTGAGTAATCCTAGAAATATACCGTGGCAAAATCCATTGTTTACTACTATAATTAAAAATACATAAATAAATAAATAAATAAATAAATGATAGATAATATATCTACCTACATTCGTGGTTTCACATGTTACGTGATCGCATTCTGATGAATGTACCGAGAGAGGGCGCCCCCATGACAGGTGGTTTGTAAAACGTTATACGCCCATTTATATATGCACTGATTTAAGCGGGACGACAGCGCCTTCATGCGACATTGTTTCGAATATTGTTGTTGTTTACGTGACTGGTTTGGACAAGCTTCAGTACAAATCGGGATTCTGACAAGGTTACGCTCAGCCAATAAGAATTCGTTAATTTCGACAAATCACGGCCACCATATACCGGCCAATCACAATATTAATTCATTCACCAATCAGCTGGCGTGAAGCGCCGGCTAATAGAGTATAAAAATAGAGACTGCACCTTTCAAACATATTCTACTTTATTCTGACATCGAAAAAAGTACTCGTACTCTGTACTCGACATGGCACGTACCAAGCAAACAGCACGTAAATCTACTGGTGGAAAAGCGCCACGAAAACAATTGGCAACAAAGGCTGCTCGCAAGAGCGCACCTGCTACTGGCGGAGTGAAGAAACCACATCGTTACAGGCCTGGCACCGTCGCTCTTCGTGAGATCCGCCGTTACCAGAAAAGTACAGAGCTCCTGATCCGAAAGCTGCCATTCCAGCGTCTGGTTCGAGAAATTGCGCAAGATTTCAAGACCGACCTTCGATTCCAGAGCTCCGCCGTGATGGCCCTACAAGAAGCCAGCGAGGCATACCTAGTAGGTCTTTTCGAAGACACCAACCTGTGTGCCATTCACGCCAAACGTGTAACCATCATGCCCAAAGATATCCAACTTGCCCGTCGCATCCGCGGTGAGCGAGCATAAGTCGTATGCCTAGCATACACAAACCAAAACGGCCCTTTTCAGGGCCACCACATCCTCCAAAAGAGAACTACCGTCAAATGAACGCACCTATACCACATTATCACGATCACAAATAAATAAATAAATACATACATACATACAGCCACTTACACATAAAGTAAGTGCGTGTCAGTTTGTTCTGACGATAGCAATTATCTCACGTCCTTTGTTTCTTTCTAACCAATACCATATGTGAAGGTGTTAAGGAGACAGGGTTGGACCAGCTGCGAGTGCGAAACAATGGAAAATTATGTAATAATGTGTGGATTGGTGACGCCAACAACGGCACGTATTTATTTTTGCGAGACATTGTCCTAAAACAACCGAAATCATTTTTGAAACGAAAACTAAGGGTATTGATTTGTAGAATAATTTCACATGACCGTTCACATTCTTAAAATTGCTTCGTACTTTGCCCGATGTTGTTTTTACGACCAAGCGCCGAGTACAATGCTACAAGGGGCAAGGTACGATCCACAGCACTCTTACGCACCTTGAACGGGAAATGTGCAATATCGCGTACAATATCGGTTTGTCGTATATGAATCACACAACGTACTATATTTATTAATGAAGTGAGCTACACATTCCATTTGATTTGTCATTTACGTGCGTTAATCCTTGAAGTAGTACGAACGTATGCATTTTTGAAAATGAAAATGACAGTCAGCATGTATACTGTAGTTACACATGCGGTAAATAATGATATATGAATGATAATATGTATATGAAAACGAAGCACACGACGTGCTCCACCCAGTGTGATAGTTGGATATATATTTAAAGTCACTTTTCATGGTGTAATGTGAGTTTAATTGCCAAAAACAAAAACAAACTCTGGTCGAAATGGAGAAATGGCACTCAGTTCACACTTATGTTTCCTCTGACGTTCGATTGCTATCGGCGCTCTGTTAAAAGACAAATCCCGTCACTCTATTTTTGTATTCTGCCTGTATCTCTTCAGCAGCAAACATTCTTAAACCTGCACCATGGTTGAATCGACCTCAAACAAGTCTGTGAAGAAGACGAAAGTTGTAGCTAGTCATCCTATGACAATGGATATGATAGTTGAAGCTATTCAGGCACTGAAAGACCGGAAAGGGACATCAGTACAAGCAATCAAGTCATACATTTTGACTCACCATTCTACTGTCAGCCCGGCTCATATCACATCCAGTCTACGCCGTGCAATTAAATCCGGCATCGAGTCTGGGTTGTTAGTTCGTCCCAAAGATTCTAATGCTAATGGCGTAAATGGTCGTCTCAGAATCGGCAAGCTCCCAGAGAAGCCAAAAAAGAAGGCAGTAACCAAGAAAGCTGTACCAAAGAAAACGTCGACCAAGAAGCCAACACTGAAAGACAAGAAACCCAAGGACAAGAAGGTTACGAAAAAGCCAAAGTCGGACAAGAAGGTTACGAAAAAGCCAAAGTCGGACAAGAAACCACAAGCTAAAAATACCGCCACAAAGAAATCAGAGAAAACTACCACTAAAAAGCCGGCTCAAAAGAAAACACCCAAAAAGGCTTCAAAACCAAAGAAGCCGACAACAAAGAAACACACCACCAAAAAATAAAATGATGTACTTCGCTGCATCCAAACCAAACGGCCCTTTTCAGGGCCACCACATCCTCCAAAAAGAGAACTACCGAAAACAGTACGTGTGTCTGTATGACTGTATGTCTCTGTGTATGTATGTATTTTTTTTTGCGTCAAACGTGAGTAATCCTAGAAATATACCGTGGCAAAATCCATTGTTTACTACTGTAATTAAAAATACATAAATAAATAAATAAATAAATGATAGATAATATATCTACCTACATTCGTGGTTTCACATGTTACGTGATCGCATTCTGATGAATGTACCGAGAGAGGGCGCCCCCATGACAGGTGGTTTGTAAAACGTTATACGCCCATTTATATATGCACTGATTTAAGCGGGACGACAGCGCCTTCATGCGACATTGTTTCGAATATTGTTGTTGTTTACGTGACTGGTTTGGACAAGCTTCAGTACAAATCGGGATTCTGACAAGGTTACGCTCAGCCAATAAAAAATTCGTTAATTTCGACCAATCACGGCCACCATATACCGGCCAATCACAATATTAATTCATTCACCAATCAGCTGGCGTGAAGCGCCGGCTAATAGAGTATAAAAATAGAGACTGCACCTTTCAAACATATTCTACTTTATTCTGACATCGAAAAAAGTACTCGTACTCTGTACTCGACATGGCACGTACCAAGCAAACAGCACGTAAATCTACTGGTGGAAAAGCGCCACGAAAACAATTGGCAACAAAGGCTGCTCGCAAGAGCGCACCTGCTACTGGCGGAGTGAAGAAACCACATCGTTACAGGCCTGGCACCGTCGCTCTTCGTGAGATCCGCCGTTACCAGAAAAGTACAGAGCTCCTGATCCGAAAGCTGCCATTCCAGCGTCTGGTTCGAGAAATTGCGCAAGATTTCAAGACCGACCTTCGATTCCAGAGCTCCGCCGTGATGGCCCTACAAGAAGCCAGCGAGGCATACCTAGTAGGTCTTTTCGAAGACACCAACCTGTGTGCCATTCACGCCAAACGTGTAACCATCATGCCCAAAGATATCCAACTTGCCCGTCGCATCCGCGGTGAGCGAGCATAAGTCGTATGCCTAGCATACACAAACCAAAACGGTCCTTTTCAGGGCCACCACATCCTCCAAAAAGAGAACTACCGTCAAATGAACGCACCTATACCACATTATCACGATCACAAATAAATACATACATACATACAGCCACTTACACATAAAGTAAGTGCGTGTCAGTTTGTTCTGACGATAGCAATTATCTCACGTCCTTTGTTTCTTTCTAACCAATACCATATGTGAAGGTGTTAAGGAGACAGGGTTGGACCAGCTGCGAGTGCGAAACAATGGAAAATTATGTAATAATGTGTGGATTGGTGACGCCAACAACGGCACGTATTTATTTTTGCGAGACATTGTCCTAAAATAACCGAAATCATTTTTGAAACGAAAACTAAGGGTATTGTTTTGTAGAATAATTTCACATGACCGTTCACATTCTTAAAATTGCTTCGTACTTTGCCCGATGTTGTTTTTACGACCAAGCGCCGAGTACAATGCTACAAGGGGCAAGGTACGATCCACAGCACTCTTACGCACCTTGAACGGGAAATGTGCAATATCGCGTACAATATCGGTTTGTCGTATATGAATCACACAACGTACTATATTTATTAATGAAGTGAGCTACACATTCCATTTGATTTGTCATTTACGTGCGTTAATCCTTGAAGTAGTACGAACGTATGCATTTTTGAAAATGAAAATGACAGTCAGCATGTATACTGTAGTTACACATGCGGTAAATAATGATATATGAATGATAATATGTATATGAAAACGAAGCACACGACGTGCTCCACCCAGTGTGATAGTTGGATATATATTTAAAGTCACTTTTCATGGTGTAATGTGAGTTTAATTGCCAAAAACAAAAACAAACTCTGGTCGAAATGGAGAAATGGCACTCAGTTCACACTTATGTTTCCTCTGACGTTCGATTGCTATCGGCGCTCTGTTAAAAGACAAATCCCGTCACTCTATTTTTGTATTCTGCCTGTATCTCTTCAGCAGCAAACATTCTTAAACCTGCACCATGGTTGAATCGACCTCAAACAAGTCTGTGAAGAAGACGACAGTTGTAGCTAGTCATCCTAAGACAATGGATATGATAGTTGAAGCTATTCAGGCACTGAAAGACCGGAAAGGGACATCAGTACAAGCAATCAAGTCATACATTTTGACTCACCATTCTACTGTCAGCCCGGCTCATATCACATCCAGTCTACGCCGTGCAATTAAATCCGCCATCGAGTCTGGGTTGTTAGTTCGTCCCAAAGATTCTAATGCTAATGGCGTAAATGGTCGTCTCAGAATCGGCAAGCTCCCAGAGAAGCCAAAAAAGAAGGCAGTAACCAAGAAAGCTGTACCAAAGAAAACGTCGACCAAGAAGCCAACACTGAAAGACAAGAAACCCAAGGACAAGAAGGTTACGAAAAAGCCAAAGTCGGACAAGATGGTTACGAAAAAGCCAAAGTCGGACAAGAAACCACAAGCTAAAAATACCGCCACAAAGAAATCAGAGAAAACTACCACTAAAAAGCCGGCTCAAAAGAAAACACCCAAAAAGGCTTCAAAACCAAAGAAGCCGACAACAAAGAAACACACCACCAAAAAATAAAATGATGTACTTCGCTGCATCCAAACCAAACGGCCCTTTTCAGGGCCACCACATCCTCCAAAAAGAGAACTACCGAAAACAGTACGTGTGTCTGTATGACTGTATGTCTCTGTGTATGTATGTATTTTTTTTTTGCGTCAAACGTGAGTAATCCTAGAAATATACCGTGGCAAAATCCATTGTTTACTACTATAATTAAAAATACATAAATAAATAAATAAATAAATAAATAAATGATAGATAATATATCTACCTACATTCGTGGTTTCACATGTTACGTGATCGCATTCTGATGAATGTACCGAGAGAGGGCGCCCCCATGACAGGTGGTTTGTAAAACGTTATACGCCCATTTATATATGCACTGATTTAAGCGGGACGACAGCGCCTTCATGCGACATTGTTTCGAATATTGTTGTTGTTTACGTGACTGGTTTGGACAAGCTTCAGTACAAATCGGGATTCTGACAAGGTTACGCTCAGCCAATAAGAATTCGTTAATTTCGACAAATCACGGCCACCATATACCGGCCAATCACAATATTAATTCATTCACCAATCAGCTGGCGTGAAGCGCCGGCTAATAGAGTATAAAAATAGAGACTGCACCTTTCAAACATATTCTACTTTATTCTGACATCGAAAAAAGTACTCGTACTCTGTACTCGACATGGCACGTACCAAGCAAACAGCACGTAAATCTACTGGTGGAAAAGCGCCACGAAAACAATTGGCAACAAAGGCTGCTCGCAAGAGCGCACCTGCTACTGGCGGAGTGAAGAAACCACATCGTTACAGGCCTGGCACCGTCGCTCTTCGTGAGATCCGCCGTTACCAGAAAAGTACAGAGCTCCTGATCCGAAAGCTGCCATTCCAGCGTCTGGTTCGAGAAATTGCGCAAGATTTCAAGACCGACCTTCGATTCCAGAGCTCCGCCGTGATGGCTCTACAAGAAGCCAGCGAGGCATACCTAGTAGGTCTTTTCGAAGACACCAACCTGTGTGCCATTCACGCCAAACGTGTAACCATCATGCCCAAAGATATCCAACTTGCCCGTCGCATCCGCGGTGAGCGAGCATAAGTCGTATGCCTAGCATACACAAACCAAAACGGCCCTTTTCAGGGCCACCACATCCTCCAAAAAGAGAACTACCGTCAAATGAACGCACCTATACCACATTATCACGATCACAAATAAATAAATACATACATACATACAGCCACTTACACATAAAGTAAGTGCGTGTCAGTTTGTTCTGACGATAGCAATTATCTCACGTCCTTTGTTTCTTTCTAACCAATACCATATGTGAAGGTGTTAAGGAGACAGGGTTGGACCAGCTGCGAGTGCGAAACAATGGAAAATTATGTAATAATGTGTGGATTGGTGACGCCAACAACGGCACGTATTTATTTTTGCGAGACATTGTCCTAAAACAACCGAAATCATTTTTGAAACGAAAACTAAGGGTATTGTTTTGTAGAATAATTTCACATGACCGTTCACATTCTTAAAATTGCTTCGTACTTTGCCCGATGTTGTTTTTACGACCAAGCGCCGAGTACAATGCTACAAGGGGCAAGGTACGATCCACAGCACTCTTACGCACCTTGAACGGGAAATGTGCAATATCGCGTACAATATCGGTTTGTCGTATATGAATCACACAACGTACTATATTTATTAATGAAGTGAGCTACACATTCCATTTGATTTGTCATTTACGTGCGTTAATCCTTGAAGTAGTACGAACGTATGCATTTTTGAAAATGAAAATGACAGTCAGCATGTATACTGTAGTTACACATGCGGTAAATAATGATATATGAATGATAATATGTATATGAAAACGAAGCACACGACGTGCTCCACCCAGTGTGATAGTTGGATATATATTTAAAGTCACTTTTCATGGTGTAATGTGAGTTTAATTGCCAAAAACAAAAACAAACTCTGGTCGAAATGGAGAAATGGCACTCAGTTCACACTTATGTTTCCTCTGACGTTCGATTGCTATCGGCGCTCTGTTAAAAGACAAATCCCGTCACTCTATTTTTGTATTCTGCCTGTATCTCTTCAGCAGCAAACATTCTTAAACCTGCACCATGGTTGAATCGACCTCAAACAAGTCTGTGAAGAAGACGACAGTTGTAGCTAGTCATCCTAAGACAATGGATATGATAGTTGAAGCTATTCAGGCACTGAAAGACCGGAAAGGGACATCAGTACAAGCAATCAAGTCATACATTTTGACTCACCATTCTACTGTCAGCCCGGCTCATATCACATCCAGTCTACGCCGTGCAATTAAATCCGCCATCGAGTCTGGGTTGTTAGTTCGTCCCAAAGATTCTAATGCTAATGGCGTAAATGGTCGTCCCAGAATCGGCAAGCTCCCAGAGAAGCCAAAAAAGAAGGCAGTAACCAAGAAAGCTTTACCAAAGAAAACGTCGACCAAGAAGCCAACACTGAAAGACAAGAAACCCAAGGACAAGAAGGTTACGAAAAAGCCAAAGTCGGACAAGATGGTTACGAAAAAGCCAAAGTCGGACAAGAAACCACAAGCTAAAAATACCGCCACAAAGAAATCAGAGAAAACTACCACTAAAAAGCCGGCTCAAAAGAAAACACCCAAAAAGGCTTCAAAACCAAAGAAGCCGACAACAAAGAAACACACCACCAAAAAATAAAATGATGTACTTCGCTGCATCCAAACCAAACGGCCCTTTTCAGGGCCACCACATCCTCCAAAAAGAGAACTACCGAAAACAGTACGTGTGTCTGTATGACTGTATGTCTCTGTGTATGTATGTATTTTTTTTTTGCGTCAAACGTGAGTAATCCTAGAAATATACCGTGGCAAAATCCATTGTTTACTACTATAATTAAAAATACATAAATAAATAAATAAATAAATAAATAAATGATAGATAATATATCTACCTACATTCGTGGTTTCACATGTTACGTGATCGCATTCTGATGAATGTACCGAGAGAGGGCGCCCCCATGACAGGTGGTTTGTAAAACGTTATACGCCCATTTATATATGCACTGATTTAAGCGGGACGACAGCGCCTTCATGCGACATTGTTTCGAATATTGTTGTTGTTTACGTGACTGGTTTGGACAAGCTTCAGTACAAATCGGGATTCTGACAAGGTTACGCTCAGCCAATAAGAATTCGTTAATTTCGACAAATCACGGCCACCATATACCGGCCAATCACAATATTAATTCATTCACCAATCAGCTGGCGTGAAGCGCCGGCTAATAGAGTATAAAAATAGAGACTGCACCTTTCAAACATATTCTACTTTATTCTGACATCGAAAAAAGTACTCGTACTCTGTACTCGACATGGCACGTACCAAGCAAACAGCACGTAAATCTACTGGTGGAAAAGCGCCACGAAAACAATTGGCAACAAAGGCTGCTCGCAAGAGCGCACCTGCTACTGGCGGAGTGAAGAAACCACATCGTTACAGGCCTGGCACCGTCGCTCTTCGTGAGATCCGCCGTTACCAGAAAAGTACAGAGCTCCTGATCCGAAAGCTGCCATTCCAGCGTCTGGTTCGAGAAATTGCGCAAGATTTCAAGACCGACCTTCGATTCCAGAGCTCCGCCGTGATGGCCCTACAAGAAGCCAGCGAGGCATACCTAGTAGGTCTTTTCGAAGACACCAACCTGTGTGCCATTCACGCCAAACGTGTAACCATCATGCCCAAAGATATCCAACTTGCCCGTCGCATCCGCGGTGAGCGAGCATAAGTCGTATGCCTAGCATACACAAACCAAAACGGCCCTTTTCAGGGCCACCACATCCTCCAAAAAGAGAACTACCGTCAAATGAACGCACCTATACCACATTATCACGATCACAAATAAATAAATACATACATACATACAGCCACTTACACATAAAGTAAGTGCGTGTCAGTTTGTTCTGACGATAGCAATTATCTCACGTCCTTTGTTTCTTTCTAACCAATACCATATGTGAAGGTGTTAAGGAGACAGGGTTGGACCAGCTGCGAGTGCGAAACAATGGAAAATTATGTAATAATGTGTGGATTGGTGACGCCAACAACGGCACGTATTTATTTTTGCGAGACATTGTCCTAAAACAACCGAAATCATTTTTGAAACGAAAACTAAGGGTATTGTTTTGTAGAATAATTTCACATGACCGTTCACATTCTTAAAATTGCTTCGTACTTTGCCCGATGTTGTTTTTACGACCAAGCGCCGAGTACAATGCTACAAGGGGCAAGGTACGATCCACAGCACTCTTACGCACCTTGAACGGGAAATGTGCAATATCGCGTACAATATCGGTTTGTCGTATATGAATCACACAACGTACTATATTTATTAATGAAGTGAGCTACACATTCCATTTGATTTGTCATTTACGTGCGTTAATCCTTGAAGTAGTACGAACGTATGCATTTTTGAAAATGAAAATGACAGTCAGCATGTATACTGTAGTTACACATGCGGTAAATAATGATATATGAATGATAATATGTATATGAAAACGAAGCACACGACGTGCTCCACCCAGTGTGATAGTTGGATATATATTTAAAGTCACTTTTCATGGTGTAATGTGAGTTTAATTGCCAAAAACAAAAACAAACTCTGGTCGAAATGGAGAAATGGCACTCAGTTCACACTTATGTTTCCTCTGACGTTCGATTGCTATCGGCGCTCTGTTAAAAGACAAATCCCGTCACTCTATTTTTGTATTCTGCCTGTATCTCTTCAGCAGCAAACATTCTTAAACCTGCACCATGGTTGAATCGACCTCAAACAAGTCTGTGAAGAAGACGAAAGTTGTAGCTAGTCATCCTAAGACAATGGATATGATAGTTGAAGCTATTCAGGCACTGAAAGACCGGAAAGGGACATCAGTACAAGCAATCAAGTCATACATTTTGACTCACCATTCTACTGTCAGCCCGGCTCATATCACATCCAGTCTACGCCGTGCAATTAAATCCGCCATCGAGTCTGGGTTGTTAGTTCGTCCCAAAGATTCTAATGCTAATGGCGTAAATGGTCGTCTCAGAATCGGCAAGCTCCCAGAGAAGCCAAAAAAGAAGGCAGTAACCAAGAAAGCTGTACCAAAGAAAACGTCGACCAAGAAGCCAACACTGAAAGACAAGAAACCCAAGGACAAGAAGGTTACGAAAAAGCCAAAGTCGGACAAGATGGTTACGAAAAAGCCAAAGTCGGACAAGAAACCACAAGCTAAAAATACCGCCACAAAGAAATCAGAGAAAACTACCACTAAAAAGCCGGCTCAAAAGAAAACACCCAAAAAGGCTTCAAAACCAAAGAAGCCGACAACAAAGAAACACACCACCAAAAAATAAAATGATGTACTTCGCTGCATCCAAACCAAACGGCCCTTTTCAGGGCCACCACATCCTCCAAAAAGAGAACTACCGAAAACAGTACGTGTGTCTGTATGACTGTATGTCTCTGTGTATGTATGTATTTTTTTTTTGCGTCAAACGTGAGTAATCCTAGAAATATACCGTGGCAAAATCCATTGTTTACTACTATAATTAAAAATACATAAATAAATAAATAAATAAATAAATAAATGATAGATAATATATCTACCTACATTCGTGGTTTCACATGTTACGTGATCGCATTCTGATGAATGTACCGAGAGAGGGCGCCCCCATGACAGGTGGTTTGTAAAACGTTATACGCCCATTTATATATGCACTGATTTAAGCGGGACGACAGCGCCTTCATGCGACATTGTTTCGAATATTGTTGTTGTTTACGTGACTGGTTTGGACAAGCTTCAGTACAAATCGGGATTCTGACAAGGTTACGCTCAGCCAATAAGAATTCGTTAATTTCGACAAATCACGGCCACCATATACCGGCCAATCACAATATTAATTCATTCACCAATCAGCTGGCGTGAAGCGCCGGCTAATAGAGTATAAAAATAGAGACTGCACCTTTCAAACATATTCTACTTTATTCTGACATCGAAAAAAGTACTCGTACTCTGTACTCGACATGGCACGTACCAAGCAAACAGCACGTAAATCTACTGGTGGAAAAGCGCCACGAAAACAATTGGCAACAAAGGCTGCTCGCAAGAGCGCACCTGCTACTGGCGGAGTGAAGAAACCACATCGTTACAGGCCTGGCACCGTCGCTCTTCGTGAGATCCGCCGTTACCAGAAAAGTACAGAGCTCCTGATCCGAAAGCTGCCATTCCAGCGTCTGGTTCGAGAAATTGCGCAAGATTTCAAGACCGACCTTCGATTCCAGAGCTCCGCCGTGATGGCCCTACAAGAAGCCAGCGAGGCATACCTAGTAGGTCTTTTCGAAGACACCAACCTGTGTGCCATTCACGCCAAACGTGTAACCATCATGCCCAAAGATATCCAACTTGCCCGTCGCATCCGCGGTGAGCGAGCATAAGTCGTATGCCTAGCATACACAAACCAAAACGGCCCTTTTCAGGGCCACCACATCCTCCAAAAAGAGAACTACCGTCAAATGAACGCACCTATACCACATTATCACGATCACAAATAAATACATACATACATACAGCCACTTACACATAAAGTAAGTGCGTGTCAGTTTGTTCTGACGATAGCAATTATCTCACGTCCTTTGTTTCTTTCTAACCAATACCATATGTGAAGGTGTTAAGGAGACAGGGTTGGACCAGCTGCGAGTGCGAAACAATGGAAAATTATGTAATAATGTGTGGATTGGTGACGCCAACAACGGCACGTATTTATTTTTGCGAGACATTGTCCTAAAATAACCGAAATCATTTTTGAAACGAAAACTAAGGGTATTGTTTTGTAGAATAATTTCACATGACCGTTCACATTCTTAAAATTGCTTCGTACTTTGCCCGATGTTGTTTTTACGACCAAGCGCCGAGTACAATGCTACAAGGGGCAAGGTACGATCCACAGCACTCTTACGCACCTTGAACGGGAAATGTGCAATATCGCGTACAATATCGGTTTGTCGTATATGAATCACACAACGTACTATATTTATTAATGAAGTGAGCTACACATTCCATTTGATTTGTCATTTACGTGCGTTAATCCTTGAAGTAGTACGAACGTATGCATTTTTGAAAATGAAAATGACAGTCAGCATGTATACTGTAGTTACACATGCGGTAAATAATGATATATGAATGATAATATGTATATGAAAACGAAGCACACGACGTGCTCCACCCAGTGTGATAGTTGGATATATATTTAAAGTCACTTTTCATGGTGTAATGTGAGTTTAATTGCCAAAAACAAAAACAAATTCTGGTCGAAATGGAGAAATGGCACTCAGTTCACACTTATGTTTCCTCTGACGTTCGATTGCTATCGGCGCTCTGTTAAAAGACAAATCCCGTCACTCTATTTTTGTATTCTGCCTGTATCTCTTCAGCAGCAAACATTCTTAAACCTGCACCATGGTTGAATCGACCTCAAACAAGTCTGTGAAGAAGACGACAGTTGTAGCTAGTCATCCTAAGACAATGGATATGATAGTTGAAGCTATTCAGGCACTGAAAGACCGGAAAGGGACATCAGTACAAGCAATCAAGTCATACATTTTGACTCACCATTCTACTGTCAGCCCGGCTCATATCACATCCAGTCTACGCCGTGCAATTAAATCCGGCATCGAGTCTGGGTTGTTAGTTCGTCCCAAAGATTCTAATGCTAATGGCGTAAATGGTCGTCTCAGAATCGGCAAGCTCCCAGAGAAGCCAAAAAAGAAGGCAGTAACCAAGAAAGCTGTACCAAAGAAAACGTCGACCAAGAAGCCAACACTGAAAGACAAGAAACCCAAGGACAAGAAGGTTACGAAAAAGCCAAAGTCGGACAAGAAGGTTACGAAAAAGCCAAAGTCGGACAAGAAACCACAAGCTAAAAATACCGCCACAAAGAAATCAGAGAAAACTACCACTAAAAAGCCGGCTCAAAAGAAAACACCCAAAAAGGCTTCAAAACCAAAGAAGCCGACAACAAAGAAACACACCACCAAAAAATAAAATGATGTACTTCGCTGCATCCAAACCAAACGGCCCTTTTCAGGGCCACCACATCCTCCAAAAAGAGAACTACCGAAAACAGTACGTGTGTCTGTATGACTGTATGTCTCTGTGTATGTATGTATTTTTTTTTGCGTCAAACGTGAGTAATCCTAGAAATATACCGTGGCAAAATCCATTGTTTACTACTGTAATTAAAAATACATAAATAAATAAATAAATAAATAAATAAATGATAGATAATATATCTACCTACATTCGTGGTTTCACATGTTACGTGATCGCATTCTGATGAATGTACCGAGAGAGGGCGCCCCCATGACAGGTGGTTTGTAAAACGTTATACGCCCATTTATATATGCACTGATTTAAGCGGGACGACAGCGCCTTCATGCGACATTGTTTCGAATATTGTTGTTGTTTACGTGACTGGTTTGGACAAGCTTCAGTACAGATCGGGATTCTGACAAGGTTACGCTCAGCCAATAAAAAATTCGTTAATTTCGACCAATCACGGCCACCATATACCGGCCAATCACAATATTAATTCATTCACCAATCAGCTGGCGTGAAGCGCCGGCTAATAGAGTATAAAAATAGAGACTGCACCTTTCAAACATATTCTACTTTATTCTGACATCGAAAAAAGTACTCGTACTCTGTACTCGACATGGCACGTACCAAGCAAACAGCACGTAAATCTACTGGTGGAAAAGCGCCACGAAAACAATTGGCAACAAAGGCTGCTCGCAAGAGCGCACCTGCTACTGGCGGAGTGAAGAAACCACATCGTTACAGGCCTGGCACCGTCGCTCTTCGTGAGATCCGCCGTTACCAGAAAAGTACAGAGCTCCTGATCCGAAAGCTGCCATTCCAGCGTCTGGTTCGAGAAATTGCGCAAGATTTCAAGACCGACCTTCGATTCCAGAGCTCCGCCGTGATGGCCCTACAAGAAGCCAGCGAGGCATACCTAGTAGGTCTTTTCGAAGACACCAACCTGTGTGCCATTCACGCCAAACGTGTAACCATCATGCCCAAAGATATCCAACTTGCCCGTCGCATCCGCGGTGAGCGAGCATAAGTCGTATGCCTAGCATACACAAACCAAAACGGCCCTTTTCAGGGCCACCACATCCTCCAAAAAGAGAACTACCGTCAAATGAACGCACCTATACCACATTATCACGATCACAAATAAATACATACATACATACAGCCACTTACACATAAAGTAAGTGCGTGTCAGTTTGTTCTGACGATAGCAATTATCTCACGTCCTTTGTTTCTTTCTAACCAATACCATATGTGAAGGTGTTAAGGAGACAGGGTTGGACCAGCTGCGAGTGCGAAACAATGGAAAATTATGTAATAATGTGTGGATTGGTGACGCCAACAACGGCACGTATTTATTTTTGCGAGACATTGTCCTAAAATAACCGAAATCATTTTTGAAACGAAAACTAAGGGTATTGTTTTGTAGAATAATTTCACATGACCGTTCACATTCTTAAAATTGCTTCGTACTTTGCCCGATGTTGTTTTTACGACCAAGCGCCGAGTACAATGCTACAAGGGGCAAGGTACGATCCACAGCACTCTTACGCACCTTGAACGGGAAATGTGCAATATCGCGTACAATATCGGTTTGTCGTATATGAATCACACAACGTACTATATTTATTAATGAAGTGAGCTACACATTCCATTTGATTTGTCATTTACGTGCGTTAATCCTTGAAGTAGTACGAACGTATGCATTTTTGAAAATGAAAATGACAGTCAGCATGTATACTGTAGTTACACATGCGGTAAATAATGATATATGAATGATAATATGTATATGAAAACGAAGCACACGACGTGCTCCACCCAGTGTGATAGTTGGATATATATTTAAAGTCACTTTTCATGGTGTAATGTGAGTTTAATTGCCAAAAACAAAAACAAACTCTGGTCGAAATGGAGAAATGGCACTCAGTTCACACTTATGTTTCCTCTGACGTTCGATTGCTATCGGCGCTCTGTTAAAAGACAAATCCCGTCACTCTATTTTTGTATTCTGCCTGTATCTCTTCAGCAGCAAACATTCTTAAACCTGCACCATGGTTGAATCGACCTCAAACAAGTCTGTGAAGAAGACGACAGTTGTAGCTAGTCATCCTAAGACAATGGATATGATAGTTGAAGCTATTCAGGCACTGAAAGACCGGAAAGGGACATCAGTACAAGCAATCAAGTCATACATTTTGACTCACCATTCTACTGTCAGCCCGGCTCATATCACATCCAGTCTACGCCGTGCAATTAAATCCGCCATCGAGTCTGGGTTGTTAGTTCGTCCCAAAGATTCTAATGCTAATGGCGTAAATGGTCGTCTCAGAATCGGCAAGCTCCCAGAGAAGCCAAAAAAGAAGGCAGTAACCAAGAAAGCTGTACCAAAGAAAACGTCGACCAAGAAGCCAACACTGAAAGACAAGAAACCCAAGGACAAGAAGGTTACGAAAAAGCCAAAGTCGGACAAGATGGTTACGAAAAAGCCAAAGTCGGACAAGAAACCACAAGCTAAAAATACCGCCACAAAGAAATCAGAGAAAACTACCACTAAAAAGCCGGCTCAAAAGAAAACACCCAAAAAGGCTTCAAAACCAAAGAAGCCGACAACAAAGAAACACACCACCAAAAAATAAAATGATGTACTTCGCTGCATCCAAACCAAACGGCCCTTTTCAGGGCCACCACATCCTCCAAAAAGAGAACTACCGAAAACAGTACGTGTGTCTGTATGACTGTATGTCTCTGTGTATGTATGTATTTTTTTTTTGCGTCAAACGTGAGTAATCCTAGAAATATACCGTGGCAAAATCCATTGTTTACTACTATAATTAAAAATACATAAATAAATAAATAAATAAATAAATGATAGATAATATATCTACCTACATTCGTGGTTTCACATGTTACGTGATCGCATTCTGATGAATGTACCGAGAGAGGGCGCCCCCATGACAGGTGGTTTGTAAAACGTTATACGCCCATTTATATATGCACTGATTTAAGCGGGACGACAGCGCCTTCATGCGACATTGTTTCGAATATTGTTGTTGTTTACGTGACTGGTTTGGACAAGCTTCAGTACAAATCGGGATTCTGACAAGGTTACGCTCAGCCAATAAGAATTCGTTAATTTCGACAAATCACGGCCACCATATACCGGCCAATCACAATATTAATTCATTCACCAATCAGCTGGCGTGAAGCGCCGGCTAATAGAGTATAAAAATAGAGACTGCACCTTTCAAACATATTCTACTTTATTCTGACATCGAAAAAAGTACTCGTACTCTGTACTCGACATGGCACGTACCAAGCAAACAGCACGTAAATCTACTGGTGGAAAAGCGCCACGAAAACAATTGGCAACAAAGGCTGCTCGCAAGAGCGCACCTGCTACTGGCGGAGTGAAGAAACCACATCGTTACAGGCCTGGCACCGTCGCTCTTCGTGAGATCCGCCGTTACCAGAAAAGTACAGAGCTCCTGATCCGAAAGCTGCCATTCCAGCGTCTGGTTCGAGAAATTGCGCAAGATTTCAAGACCGACCTTCGATTCCAGAGCTCCGCCGTGATGGCCCTACAAGAAGCCAGCGAGGCATACCTAGTAGGTCTTTTCGAAGACACCAACCTGTGTGCCATTCACGCCAAACGTGTAACCATCATGCCCAAAGATATCCAACTTGCCCGTCGCATCCGCGGTGAGCGAGCATAAGTCGTATGCCTAGCATACACAAACCAAAACGGCCCTTTTCAGGGCCACCACATCCTCCAAAAAGAGAACTACCGTCAAATGAACGCACCTATACCACATTATCACGATCACAAATAAATAAATAAATACATACATACATACAGCCACTTACACATAAAGTAAGTGCGTGTCAGTTTGTTCTGACGATAGCAATTATCTCACGTCCTTTGTTTCTTTCTAACCAATACCATATGTGAAGGTGTTAAGGAGACAGGGTTGGACCAGCTGCGAGTGCGAAACAATGGAAAATTATGTAATAATGTGTGGATTGGTGACGCCAACAACGGCACGTATTTATTTTTGCGAGACATTGTCCTAAAACAACCGAAATCATTTTTGAAACGAAAACTAAGGGTATTGTTTTGTAGAATAATTTCACATGACCGTTCACATTCTTAAAATTGCTTCGTACTTTGCCCGATGTTGTTTTTACGACCAAGCGCCGAGTACAATGCTACAAGGGGCAAGGTACGATCCACAGCACTCTTACGCACCTTGAACGGGAAATGTGCAATATCGCGTACAATATCGGTTTGTCGTATATGAATCACACAACGTACTATATTTATTAATGAAGTGAGCTACACATTCCATTTGATTTGTCATTTACGTGCGTTAATCCTTGAAGTAGTACGAACGTATGCATTTTTGAAAATGAAAATGACAGTCAGCATGTATACTGTAGTTACACATGCGGTAAATAATGATATATGAATGATAATATGTATATGAAAACGAAGCACACGACGTGCTCCACCCAGTGTGATAGTTGGATATATATTTAAAGTCACTTTTCATGGTGTAATGTGAGTTTAATTGCCAAAAACAAAAACAAACTCTGGTCGAAATGGAGAAATGGCACTCAGTTCACACTTATGTTTCCTCTGACGTTCGATTGCTATCGGCGCTCTGTTAAAAGACAAATCCCGTCACTCTATTTTTGTATTCTGCCTGTATCTCTTCAGCAGCAAACATTCTTAAACCTGCACCATGGTTGAATCGACCTCAAACAAGTCTGTGAAGAAGACGACAGTTGTAGCTAGTCATCCTAAGACAATGGATATGATAGTTGAAGCTATTCAGGCACTGAAAGACCGGAAAGGGACATCAGTACAAGCAATCAAGTCATACATTTTGACTCACCATTCTACTGTCAGCCCGGCTCATATCACATCCAGTCTACGCCGTGCAATTAAATCCGGCATCGAGTCTGGGTTGTTAGTTCGTCCCAAAGATTCTAATGCTAATGGCGTAAATGGTCGTCTCAGAATCGGCAAGCTCCCAGAGAAGCCAAAAAAGAAGGCAGTAACCAAGAAAGCTGTACCAAAGAAAACGTCGACCAAGAAGCCAACACTGAAAGACAAGAAACCCAAGGACAAGAAGGTTACGAAAAAGCCAAAGTCGGACAAGAAGGTTACGAAAAAGCCAAAGTCGGACAAGAAACCACAAGCTAAAAATACCGCCACAAAGAAATCAGAGAAAACTACCACTAAAAAGCCGGCTCAAAAGAAAACACCCAAAAAGGCTTCAAAACCAAAGAAGCCGACAACAAAGAAACACACCACCAAAAAATAAAATGATGTACTTCGCTGCATCCAAACCAAACGGCCCTTTTCAGGGCCACCACATCCTCCAAAAAGAGAACTACCGAAAACAGTACGTGTGTCTGTATGACTGTATGTCTCTGTGTATGTATGTATTTTTTTTTGCGTCAAACGTGAGTAATCCTAGAAATATACCGTGGCAAAATCCATTGTTTACTACTGTAATTAAAAATACATAAATAAATAAATAAATAAATGATAGATAATATATCTACCTACATTCGTGGTTTCACATGTTACGTGATCGCATTCTGATGAATGTACCGAGAGAGGGCGCCCCCATGACAGGTGGTTTGTAAAACGTTATACGCCCATTTATATATGCACTGATTTAAGCGGGACGACAGCGCCTTCATGCGACATTGTTTCGAATATTGTTGTTGTTTACGTGACTGGTTTGGACAAGCTTCAGTACAAATCGGGATTCTGACAAGGTTACGCTCAGCCAATAAAAAATTCGTTAATTTCGACCAATCACGGCCACCATATACCGGCCAATCACAATATTAATTCATTCACCAATCAGCTGGCGTGAAGCGCCGGCTAATAGAGTATAAAAATAGAGACTGCACCTTTCAAACATATTCTACTTTATTCTGACATCGAAAAAAGTACTCGTACTCTGTACTCGACATGGCACGTACCAAGCAAACAGCACGTAAATCTACTGGTGGAAAAGCGCCACGAAAACAATTGGCAACAAAGGCTGCTCGCAAGAGCGCACCTGCTACTGGCGGAGTGAAGAAACCACATCGTTACAGGCCTGGCACCGTCGCTCTTCGTGAGATCCGCCGTTACCAGAAAAGTACAGAGCTCCTGATCCGAAAGCTGCCATTCCAGCGTCTGGTTCGAGAAATTGCGCAAGATTTCAAGACCGACCTTCGATTCCAGAGCTCCGCCGTGATGGCCCTACAAGAAGCCAGCGAGGCATACCTAGTAGGTCTTTTCGAAGACACCAACCTGTGTGCCATTCACGCCAAACGTGTAACCATCATGCCCAAAGATATCCAACTTGCCCGTCGCATCCGCGGTGAGCGAGCATAAGTCGTATGCCTAGCATACACAAACCAAAACGGCCCTTTTCAGGGCCACCACATCCTCCAAAAAGAGAACTACCGTCAAATGAACGCACCTATACCACATTATCACGATCACAAATAAATACATACATACATACAGCCACTTAATTACACATAAAGTAAGTGCGTGTCAGTTTGTTCTGACGATAGCAATTATCTCACGTCCTTTGTTTCTTTCTAACCAATACCATATGTGAAGGTGTTAAGGAGACAGGGTTGGACCAGCTGCGAGTGCGAAACAATGGAAAATTATGTAATAATGTGTGGATTGGTGACGCCAACAACGGCACGTATTTATTTTTGCGAGACATTGTCCTAAAATAACCGAAATCATTTTTGAAACGAAAACTAAGGGTATTGTTTTGTAGAATAATTTCACATGACCGTTCACATTCTTAAAATTGCTTCGTACTTTGCCCGATGTTGTTTTTACGACCAAGCGCCGAGTACAATGCTACAAGGGGCAAGGTACGATCCACAGCACTCTTACGCACCTTGAACGGGAAATGTGCAATATCGCGTACAATATCGGTTTGTCGTATATGAATCACACAACGTACTATATTTATTAATGAAGTGAGCTACACATTCCATTTGATTTGTCATTTACGTGCGTTAATCCTTGAAGTAGTACGAACGTATGCATTTTTGAAAATGAAAATGACAGTCAGCATGTATACTGTAGTTACACATGCGGTAAATAATGATATATGAATGATAATATGTATATGAAAACGAAGCACACGACGTGCTCCACCCAGTGTGATAGTTGGATATATATTTAAAGTCACTTTTCATGGTGTAATGTGAGTTTATTTGCCAAAAACAAAAACAAACTCTGGTCGAAATGGAGAAATGGCACTCAGTTCACACTTATGTTTCCTCTGACGTTCGATTGCTATCGGCGCTCTGTTAAAAGACAAATCCCGTCACTCTATTTTTGTATTCTGCCTGTATCTCTTCAGCAGCAAACATTCTTAAACCTGCACCATGGTTGAATCGACCTCAAACAAGTCTGTGAAGAAGACGAAAGTTGTAGCTAGTCATCCTAAGACAATGGATATGATAGTTGAAGCTATTCAGGCACTGAAAGACCGGAAAGGGACATCAGTACAAGCAATCAAGTCATACATTTTGACTCACCATTCTACTGTCAGCCCGGCTCATATCACATCCAGTCTACGCCGTGCACTTAAATCCGGCATCGAGTCTGGGTTGTTAGTTCGTCCCAAAGATTCTAATGCTAATGGCGTAAATGGTCGTCTCAGAATCGGCAAGCTCCCAGAGAAGCCAAAAAAGAAGGCAGTAACCAAGAAAGCTGTACCAAAGAAAACGTCGACCAAGAAGCCAACACTGAAAGATAAGAAACCCAAGGACAAGAAGGTTACGAAAAAGCCAAAGTCGGACAAGAAGGTTACGAAAAAGCCAAAGTCGGACAAGAAACCACAAGCTAAAAATACCGCCACAAAGAAATCAGAGAAAACTACCACTAAAAAGCCGGCTCAAAAGAAAACACCCAAAAAGGCTTCAAAACCAAAGAAGCCGACAACAAAGAAACACACCACCAAAAAATAAAATGATGTACTTCGCTGCATCCAAACCAAACGGCCCTTTTCAGGGCCACCACATCCTCCAAAAAGAGAACTACCGAAAACAGTACGTGTGTCTGTATGACTGTATGTCTCTGTGTATGTATGTATTTTTTTTTGCGTCAAACGTGAGTAATCCTAGAAATATACCGTGGCAAAATCCATTGTTTACTACTGTAATTAAAAATACATAAATAAATAAATAAATGATAGATAATATATCTACCTACATTCGTGGTTTCACATGTTACGTGATCGCATTCTGATGAATGTACCGAGAGAGGGCGCCCCCATGACAGGTGGTTTGTAAAACGTTATACGCCCATTTATATATGCACTGATTTAAGCGGGACGACAGCGCCTTCATGCGACATTGTTTCGAATATTGTTGTTGTTTACGTGACTGGTTTGGACAAGCTTCAGTACAAATCGGGATTCTGACAAGGTTACGCTCAGCCAATAAAAAATTCGTTAATTTCGACCAATCACGGCCACCATATACCGGCCAATCACAATATTAATTCATTCACCAATCAGCTGGCGTGAAGCGCCGGCTAATAGAGTATAAAAATAGAGACTGCACCTTTCAAACATATTCTACTTTATTCTGACATCGAAAAAAGTACTCGTACTCTGTACTCGACATGGCACGTACCAAGCAAACAGCACGTAAATCTACTGGTGGAAAAGCGCCACGAAAACAATTGGCAACAAAGGCTGCTCGCAAGAGCGCACCTGCTACTGGCGGAGTGAAGAAACCACATCGTTACAGGCCTGGCACCGTCGCTCTTCGTGAGATCCGCCGTTACCAGAAAAGTACAGAGCTCCTGATCCGAAAGCTGCCATTCCAGCGTCTGGTTCGAGAAATTGCGCAAGATTTCAAGACCGACCTTCGATTCCAGAGCTCCGCCGTGATGGCCCTACAAGAAGCCAGCGAGGCATACCTAGTAGGTCTTTTCGAAGACACCAACCTGTGTGCCATTCACGCCAAACGTGTAACCATCATGCCCAAAGATATCCAACTTGCCCGTCGCATCCGCGGTGAGCGAGCATAAGTCGTATGCCTAGCATACACAAACCAAAACGGCCCTTTTCAGGGCCACCACATCCTCCAAAAAGAGAACTACCGTCAAATGAACGCACCTATACCACATTATCACGATCACAAATAAATACATACATACATACAGCCACTTACACATAAAGTAAGTGCGTGTCAGTTTGTTCTGACGATAGCAATTATCTCACGTCCTTTGTTTCTTTCTAACCAATACCATATGTGAAGGTGTTAAGGAGACAGGGTTGGACCAGCTGCGAGTGCGAAACAATGGAAAATTATGTAATAATGTGTGGATTGGTGACGCCAACAACGGCACGTATTTATTTTTGCGAGACATTGTCCTAAAATAACCGAAATCATTTTTGAAACGAAAACTAAGGGTATTGTTTTGTAGAATAATTTCACATGACCGTTCACATTCTTAAAATTGCTTCGTACTTTGCCCGATGTTGTTTTTACGACCAAGCGCCGAGTACAATGCTACAAGGGGCAAGGTACGATCCACAGCACTCTTACGCACCTTGAACGGGAAATGTGCAATATCGCGTACAATATCGGTTTGTCGTATATGAATCACACAACGTACTATATTTATTAATGAAGTGAGCTACACATTCCATTTGATTTGTCATTTACGTGCGTTAATCCTTGAAGTAGTACGAACGTATGCATTTTTGAAAATGAAAATTACAGTCAGCATGTATACTGTAGTTACACATGCGGTAAATAATGATATATGAATGATAATATGTATATGAAAACGAAGCACACGACGTGCTCCACCCAGTGTGATAGTTGGATATATATTTAAAGTCACTTTTCATGGTGTAATGTGAGTTTAATTGCCAAAAACAAAAACAAACTCTGGTCGAAATGGAGAAATGGCACTCAGTTCACACTTATGTTTCCTCTGACGTTCGATTGCTATCGGCGCTCTGTTAAAAGACAAATCCCGTCACTCTATTTTTGTATTCTGCCTGTATCTCTTCAGCAGCAAACATTCTTAAACCTGCACCATGGTTGAATCGACCTCAAACAAGTCTGTGAAGAAGACGACAGTTGTAGCTAGTCATCCTAAGACAATGGATATGATAGTTGAAGCTATTCAGGCACTGAAAGACCGGAAAGGGACATCAGTACAAGCAATCAAGTCATACATTTTGACTCACCATTCTACTGTCAGCCCGGCTCATATCACATCCAGTCTACGCCGTGCAATTAAATCCGGCATCGAGTCTGGGTTGTTAGTTCGTCCCAAAGATTCTAATGCTAATGGCGTAAATGGTCGTCTCAGAATCGGCAAGCTCCCAGAGAAGCCAAAAAAGAAGGCAGTAACCAAGAAAGCTGTACCAAAGAAAACGTCGACCAAGAAGCCAACACTGAAAGACAAGAAACCCAAGGACAAGAAGGTTACGAAAAAGCCAAAGTCGGACAAGAAGGTTACGAAAAAGCCAAAGTCGGACAAGAAACCACAAGCTAAAAATACCGCCACAAAGAAATCAGAGAAAACTACCACTAAAAAGCCGGCTCAAAAGAAAACACCCAAAAAGGCTTCAAAACCAAAGAAGCCGACAACAAAGAAACACACCACCAAAAAATAAAATGATGTACTTCGCTGCATCCAAACCAAACGGCCCTTTTTAGGGCCACCACATCCTCCAAAAAGAGAACTACCGAAAACAGTACGTGTGTCTGTATGACTGTATGTCTCTGTGTATGTATGTATTTTTTTTTTTGCGTCAAACGTGAGTAATCCTAGAAATATACCGTGGCAAAATCCATTGTTTACTACTGTAATTAAAAATACATAAATAAATAAATAAATAAATGATAGATAATATATCTACCTACATTCGTGGTTTCACATGTTACGTGATCGCATTCTGATGAATGTACCGAGAGAGGGCGCCCCCATGACAGGTGGTTTGTAAAACGTTATACGCCCATTTATATATGCACTGATTTAAGCGGGACGACAGCGCCTTCATGCGACATTGTTTCGAATATTGTTGTTGTTTACGTGACTGGTTTGGACAAGCTTCAGTACAAATCGGGATTCTGACAAGGTTACGCTCAGCCAATAAAAAATTCGTTAATTTCGACCAATCACGGCCACCATATACCGGCCAATCACAATATTAATTCATTCACCAATCAGCTGGCGTGAAGCGCCGGCTAATAGAGTATAAAAATAGAGACTGCACCTTTCAAACATATTCTACTTTATTCTGACATCGAAAAAAGTACTCGTACTCTGTACTCGACATGGCACGTACCAAGCAAACAGCACGTAAATCTACTGGTGGAAAAGCGCCACGAAAACAATTGGCAACAAAGGCTGCTCGCAAGAGCGCACCTGCTACTGGCGGAGTGAAGAAACCACATCGTTACAGGCCTGGCACCGTCGCTCTTCGTGAGATCCGCCGTTACCAGAAAAGTACAGAGCTCCTGATCCGAAAGCTGCCATTCCAGCGTCTGGTTCGAGAAATTGCGCAAGATTTCAAGACCGACCTTCGATTCCAGAGCTCCGCCGTGATGGCCCTACAAGAAGCCAGCGAGGCATACCTAGTAGGTCTTTTCGAAGACACCAACCTGTGTGCCATTCACGCCAAACGTGTAACCATCATGCCCAAAGATATCCAACTTGCCCGTCGCATCCGCGGTGAGCGAGCATAAGTCGTATGCCTAGCATACACAAACCAAAACGGCCCTTTTCAGGGCCACGACATCCTCCAAAAAGAGAACTACCGAAAACAGTACGTGTGTCTGTATGACTGTATGTCTCTGTGTATGTATGTATTTTTTTTTGCGTCAACCGTGAGTAATCCTAGAAATATACCGTGGCAAAATCCATTGTTTACTACTGTAATTAAAAATACATAAATAAATAAATAAATAAATAAATAAATGATAGATAATATATCTACCTACATTCGTGGTTTCACATGTTACGTGATCGCATTCTGATGAATGTACCGAGAGAGGGCGCCCCCATGACAGGTGGTTTGTAAAACGTTATACGCCCATTTATATATGCACTGATTTAAGCGGGACGACAGCGCCTTCATGCGACATTGTTTCGAATATTGTTGTTGTTTACGTGACTGGTTTGGACAAGCTTCAGTACAAATCGGGATTCTGACAAGGTTACGCTCAGCCAATAAAAAATTCGTTAATTTCGACCAATCACGGCCACCATATACCGGCCAATCACAATATTAATTCATTCACCAATCAGCTGGCGTGAAGCGCCGGCTAATAGAGTATAAAAATAGAGACTGCACCTTTCAAACATATTCTACTTTATTCTGACATCGAAAAAAGTACTCGTACTCTGTACTCGACATGGCACGTACCAAGCAAACAGCACGTAAATCTACTGGTGGAAAAGCGCCACGAAAACAATTGGCAACAAAGGCTGCTCGCAAGAGCGCACCTGCTACTGGCGGAGTGAAGAAACCACATCGTTACAGGCCTGGCACCGTCGCTCTTCGTGAGATCCGCCGTTACCAGAAAAGTACAGAGCTCCTGATCCGAAAGCTGCCATTCCAGCGTCTGGTTCGAGAAATTGCGCAAGATTTCAAGACCGACCTTCGATTCCAGAGCTCCGCCGTGATGGCCCTACAAGAAGCCAGCGAGGCATACCTAGTAGGTCTTTTCGAAGACACCAACCTGTGTGCCATTCACGCCAAACGTGTAACCATCATGCCCAAAGATATCCAACTTGCCCGTCGCATCCGCGGTGAGCGAGCATAAGTCGTATGCCTAGCATACACAAACCAAAACGGCCCTTTTCAGGGCCACCACATCCTCCAAAAAGAGAACTACCGTCAAATGAACGCACCTATACCACATTATCACGATCACAAATAAATACATACATACATACAGCCACTTACACATAAAGTAAGTGCGTGTCAGTTTGTTCTGACGATAGCAATTATCTCACGTCCTTTGTTTCTTTCTAACCAATACCATATGTGAAGGTGTTAAGGAGACAGGGTTGGACCAGCTGCGAGTGCGAAACAATGGAAAATTATGTAATAATGTGTGGATTGGTGACGCCAACAACGGCACGTATTTATTTTTGCGAGACATTGTCCTAAAATAACCGAAATCATTTTTGAAACGAAAACTAAGGGTATTGTTTTGTAGAATAATTTCACATGACCGTTCACATTCTTAAAATTGCTTCGTACTTTGCCCGATGTTGTTTTTACGACCAAGCGCCGAGTACAATGCTACAAGGGGCAAGGTACGATCCACAGCACTCTTACGCACCTTGAACGGGAAATGTGCAATATCGCGTACAATATCGGTTTGTCGTATATGAATCACACAACGTACTATATTTATTAATGAAGTGAGCTACACATTCCATTTGATTTGTCATTTACGTGCGTTAATCCTTGAAGTAGTACGAACGTATGCATTTTTGAAAATGAAAATGACAGTCAGCATGTATACTGTAGTTACACATGCGGTAAATAATGATATATGAATGATAATATGTATATGAAAACGAAGCACACGACGTGCTCCACCCAGTGTGATAGTTGGATATATATTTAAAGTCACTTTTCATGGTGTAATGTGAGTTTAATTGCCAAAAACAAAAACAAACTCTGGTCGAAATGGAGAAATGGCACTCAGTTCACACTTATGTTTCCTCTGACGTTCGATTGCTATCGGCGCTCTGTTAAAAGACAAATCCCGTCACTCTATTTTTGTATTCTGCCTGTATCTCTTCAGCAGCAAACATTCTTAAACCTGCACCATGGTTGAATCGACCTCAAACAAGTCTGTGAAGAAGACGACAGTTGTAGCTAGTCATCCTAAGACAATGGATATGATAGTTGAAGCTATTCAGGCACTGAAAGACCGGAAAGGGACATCAGTACAAGCAATCAAGTCATACATTTTGACTCACCATTCTACTGTCAGCCCGGCTCATATCACATCCAGTCTACGCCGTGCAATTAAATCCGCCATCGAGTCTGGGTTGTTAGTTCGTCCCAAAGATTCTAATGCTAATGGCGTAAATGGTCGTCTCAGAATCGGCAAGCTCCCAGAGAAGCCAAAAAAGAAGGCAGTAACCAAGAAAGCTGTACCAAAGAAAACGTCGACCAAGAAGCCAACACTGAAAGACAAGAAACCCAAGGACAAGAAGGTTACGAAAAAGCCAAAGTCGGACAAGATGGTTACGAAAAAGCCAAAGTCGGACAAGAAACCACAAGCTAAAAATACCGCCACAAAGAAATCAGAGAAAACTACCACTAAAAAGCCGGCTCAAAAGAAAACACCCAAAAAGGCTTCAAAACCAAAGAAGCCGACAACAAAGAAACACACCACCAAAAAATAAAATGATGTACTTCGCTGCATCCAAACCAAACGGCCCTTTTCAGGGCCACCACATCCTCCAAAAAGAGAACTACCGAAAACAGTACGTGTGTCTGTATGACTGTATGTCTCTGTGTATGTATGTATTTTTTTTTTGCGTCAAACGTGAGTAATCCTAGAAATATACCGTGGCAAAATCCATTGTTTACTACTATAATTAAAAATACATAAATAAATAAATAAATAAATAAATGATAGATAATATATCTACCTACATTCGTGGTTTCACATGTTACGTGATCGCATTCTGATGAATGTACCGAGAGAGGGCGCCCCCATGACAGGTGGTTTGTAAAACGTTATACGCCCATTTATATATGCACTGATTTAAGCGGGACGACAGCGCCTTCATGCGACATTGTTTCGAATATTGTTGTTGTTTACGTGACTGGTTTGGACAAGCTTCAGTACAAATCGGGATTCTGACAAGGTTACGCTCAGCCAATAAGAATTCGTTAATTTCGACAAATCACGGCCACCATATACCGGCCAATCACAATATTAATTCATTCACCAATCAGCTGGCGTGAAGCGCCGGCTAATAGAGTATAAAAATAGAGACTGCACCTTTCAAACATATTCTACTTTATTCTGACATCGAAAAAAGTACTCGTACTCTGTACTCGACATGGCACGTACCAAGCAAACAGCACGTAAATCTACTGGTGGAAAAGCGCCACGAAAACAATTGGCAACAAAGGCTGCTCGCAAGAGCGCACCTGCTACTGGCGGAGTGAAGAAACCACATCGTTACAGGCCTGGCACCGTCGCTCTTCGTGAGATCCGCCGTTACCAGAAAAGTACAGAGCTCCTGATCCGAAAGCTGCCATTCCAGCGTCTGGTTCGAGAAATTGCGCAAGATTTCAAGACCGACCTTCGATTCCAGAGCTCCGCCGTGATGGCCCTACAAGAAGCCAGCGAGGCATACCTAGTAGGTCTTTTCGAAGACACCAACCTGTGTGCCATTCACGCCAAACGTGTAACCATCATGCCCAAAGATATCCAACTTGCCCGTCGCATCCGCGGTGAGCGAGCATAAGTCGTATGCCTAGCATACACAAACCAAAACGGCCCTTTTCAGGGCCACCACATCCTCCAAAAAGAGAACTACCGTCAAATGAACGCACCTATACCACATTATCACGATCACAAATAAATAAATAAATACATACATACATACAGCCACTTACACATAAAGTAAGTGCGTGTCAGTTTGTTCTGACGATAGCAATTATCTCACGTCCTTTGTTTCTTTCTAACCAATACCATATGTGAAGGTGTTAAGGAGACAGGGTTGGACCAGCTGCGAGTGCGAAACAATGGAAAATTATGTAATAATGTGTGGATTGGTGACGCCAACAACGGCACGTATTTATTTTTGCGAGACATTGTCCTAAAACAACCGAAATCATTTTTGAAACGAAAACTAAGGGTATTGTTTTGTAGAATAATTTCACATGACCGTTCAGATTCTTAAAATTGCTTCGTACTTTGCCCGATGTTGTTTTTACGACCAAGCGCCGAGTACAATGCTACAAGGGGCAAGGTACGATCCACAGCACTCTTACGCACCTTGAACGGGAAATGTGCAATATCGCGTACAATATCGGTTTGTCGTATATGAATCACACAACGTACTATATTTATTAATGAAGTGAGCTACACATTCCATTTGATTTGTCATTTACGTGCGTTAATCCTTGAAGTAGTACGAACGTATGCATTTTTGAAAATGAAAATGACAGTCAGCATGTATACTGTAGTTACACATGCGGTAAATAATGATATATGAATGATAATATGTATATGAAAACGAAGCACACGACGTGCTCCACCCAGTGTGATAGTTGGATATATATTTAAAGTCACTTTTCATGGTGTAATGTGAGTTTAATTGCCAAAAACAAAAACAAACTCTGGTCGAAATGGAGAAATGGCACTCAGTTCACACTTATGTTTCCTCTGACGTTCGATTGCTATCGGCGCTCTGTTAAAAGACAAATCCCGTCACTCTATTTTTGTATTCTGCCTGTATCTCTTCAGCAGCAAACATTCTTAAACCTGCACCATGGTTGAATCGACCTCAAACAAGTCTGTGAAGAAGACGACAGTTGTAGCTAGTCATCCTAAGACAATGGATATGATAGTTGAAGCTATTCAGGCACTGAAAGACCGGAAAGGGACATCAGTACAAGCAATCAAGTCATACATTTTGACTCACCATTCTACTGTCAGCCCGGCTCATATCACATCCAGTCTACGCCGTGCAATTAAATCCGGCATCGAGTCTGGGTTGTTAGTTCGTCCCAAAGATTCTAATGCTAATGGCGTAAATGGTCGTCTCAGAATCGGCAAGCTCCCAGAGAAGCCAAAAAAGAAGGCAGTAACCAAGAAAGCTGTACCAAAGAAAACGTCGACCAAGAAGCCAACACTGAAAGACAAGAAACCCAAGGACAAGAAGGTTACGAAAAAGCCAAAGTCGGACAAGAAGGTTACGAAAAAGCCAAAGTCGGACAAGAAACCACAAGCTAAAAATACCGCCACAAAGAAATCAGAGAAAACTACCACTAAAAAGCCGGCTCAAAAGAAAACACCCAAAAAGGCTTCAAAACCAAAGAAGCCGACAACAAAGAAACACACCACCAAAAAATAAAATGATGTACTTCGCTGCATCCAAACCAAACGGCCCTTTTCAGGGCCACCACATCCTCCAAAAAGAGAACTACCGAAAACAGTACGTGTGTCTGTATGACTGTATGTCTCTGTGTATGTATGTATTTTTTTTTGCGTCAAACGTGAGTAATCCTAGAAATATACCGTGGCAAAATCCATTGTTTACTACTGTAATTAAAAATACATAAATAAATAAATAAATGATAGATAATATATCTACCTACATTCGTGGTTTCACATGTTACGTGATCGCATTCTGATGAATGTACCGAGAGAGGGCGCCCCCATGACAGGTGGTTTGTAAAACGTTATACGCCCATTTATATATGCACTGATTTAAGCGGGATGACAGCGCCTTCATGCGACATTGTTTCGAATATTGTTGTTGTTTACGTGACTGGTTTGGACAAGCTTCAGTACAAATCGGGATTCTGACAAGGTTACGCTCAGCCAATAAGAATTCGTTAATTTCGACCAATCACGGCCACCATATACCGGCCAATCACAATATTAATTCATTCACCAATCAGCTGGCGTGAAGCGCCGGCTAATAGATTATAAAAATAGAGACTGCACCTTTCAAACATATTCTACTTTATTCTGACATCGAAAAAAGTACTCGTACTCTGTACTCGACATGGCACGTACCAAGCAAACAGCACGTAAATCTACTGGTGGAAAAGCGCCACGAAAACAATTGGCAACAAAGGCTGCTCGCAAGAGCGCACCTGCTACTGGCGGAGTGAAGAAACCACATCGTTACAGGCCTGGCACCGTCGCTCTTCGTGAGATCCGCCGTTACCAGAAAAGTACAGAGCTCCTGATCCGAAAGCTGCCATTCCAGCGTCTGGTTCGAGAAATTGCGCAAGATTTCAAGACCGACCTTCGATTCCAGAGCTCCGCCGTGATGGCCCTACAAGAAGCCAGCGAGGCATACCTAGTAGGTCTTTTCGAAGACACCAACCTGTGTGCCATTCACGCCAAACGTGTAACCATCATGCCCAAAGATATCCAACTTGCCCGTCGCATCCGCGGTGAGCGAGCATAAGTCGTATGCCTAGCATACACAAACCAAAACGGCCCTTTTCAGGGCCACCACATCCTCCAAAAAGAGAACTACCGTCAAATGAACGCACCTATACCACATTATCACGATCACAAATAAATACATACATACATACAGCCACTTAATTACACATAAAGTAAGTGCGTGTCAGTTTGTTCTGACGATAGCAATTATCTCACGTCCTTTGTTTCTTTCTAACCAATACCATATGTGAAGGTGTTAAGGAGACAGGGTTGGACCAGCTGCGAGTGCGAAACAATGGAAAATTATGTAATAATGTGTGGATTGGTGACGCCAACAACGGCACGTATTTATTTTTGCGAGACATTGTCCTAAAATAACCGAAATCATTTTTGAAACGAAAACTAAGGGTATTGTTTTGTAGAATAATTTCACATGACCGTTCACATTCTTAAAATTGCTTCGTACTTTGCCCGATGTTGTTTTTACGACCAAGCGCCGAGTACAATGCTACAAGGGGCAAGGTACGATCCACAGCACTCTTACGCACCTTGAACGGGAAATGTGCAATATCGCGTACAATATCGGTTTGTCGTATATGAATCACACAACGTACTATATTTATTAATGAAGTGAGCTACACATTCCATTTGATTTGTCATTTACGTGCGTTAATCCTTGAAGTAGTACGAACGTATGCATTTTTGAAAATGAAAATTACAGTCAGCATGTATACTGTAGTTACACATGCGGTAAATAATGATATATGAATGATAATATGTATATGAAAACGAAGCACACGACGTGCTCCACCCAGTGTGATAGTTGGATATATATTTAAAGTCACTTTTCATGGTGTAATGTGAGTTTAATTGCCAAAAACAAAAACAAACTCTGGTCGAAATGGAGAAATGGCACTCAGTTCACACTTATGTTTCCTCTGACGTTCGATTGCTATCGGCGCTCTGTTAAAAGACAAATCCCGTCACTCTATTTTTGTATTCTGCCTGTATCTCTTCAGCAGCAAACATTCTTAAACCTGCACCATGGTTGAATCGACCTCAAACAAGTCTGTGAAGAAGACGACAGTTGTAGCTAGTCATCCTAAGACAATGGATATGATAGTTGAAGCTATTCAGGCACTGAAAGACCGGAAAGGGACATCAGTACAAGCAATCAAGTCATACATTTTGACTCACCATTCTACTGTCAGCCCGGCTCATATCACATCCAGTCTACGCCGTGCAATTAAATCCGGCATCGAGTCTGGGTTGTTAGTTCGTCCCAAAGATTCTAATGCTAATGGCGTAAATGGTCGTCTCAGAATCGGCAAGCTCCCAGAGAAGCCAAAAAAGAAGGCAGTAACCAAGAAAGCTGTACCAAAGAAAACGTCGACCAAGAAGCCAACACTGAAAGACAAGAAACCCAAGGACAAGAAGGTTACGAAAAAGCCAAAGTCGGACAAGAAGGTTACGAAAAAGCCAAAGTCGGACAAGAAACCACAAGCTAAAAATACCGCCACAAAGAAATCAGAGAAAACTACCACTAAAAAGCCGGCTCAAAAGAAAACACCCAAAAAGGCTTCAAAACCAAAGAAGCCGACAACAAAGAAACACACCACCAAAAAATAAAATGATGTACTTCGCTGCATCCAAACCAAACGGCCCTTTTTAGGGCCACCACATCCTCCAAAAAGAGAACTACCGAAAACAGTACGTGTGTCTGTATGACTGTATGTCTCTGTGTATGTATGTATTTTTTTTTTTGCGTCAAACGTGAGTAATCCTAGAAATATACCGTGGCAAAATCCATTGTTTACTACTGTAATTAAAAATACATAAATAAATAAATAAATGATAGATAATATATCTACCTACATTCGTGGTTTCACATGTTACGTGATCGCATTCTGATGAATGTACCGAGAGAGGGCGCCCCCATGACAGGTGGTTTGTAAAACGTTATACGCCCATTTATATATGCACTGATTTAAGCGGGACGACAGCGCCTTCATGCGACATTGTTTCGAATATTGTTGTTGTTTACGTGACTGGTTTGGACAAGCTTCAGTACAATTCGGGATTCTGACAAGGTTACGCTCAGCCAATAAGAATTCGTTAATTTCGACCAATCACGGCCACCATATACCGGCCAATCACAATATTAATTCATTCACCAATCAGCTGGCGTGAAGCGCCGGCTAATAGAGTATAAAAATAGAGACTGCACCTTTCAAACATATTCTACTTTATTCTGACATCGAAAAAAGTACTCGTACTCTGTACTCGACATGGCACGTACCAAGCAAACAGCACGTAAATCTACTGGTGGAAAAGCGCCACGAAAACAATTGGCAACAAAGGCTGCTCGCAAGAGCGCACCTGCTACTGGCGGAGTGAAGAAACCACATCGTTACAGGCCTGGCACCTTCGCTCTTCGTGAGATCCGCCGTTACCAGAAAAGTACAGAGCTCCTGATCCGAAAGCTGCCATTCCAGCGTCTGGTTCGAGAAATTGCGCAAGATTTCAAGACCGACCTTCGATTCCAGAGCTCCGCCGTGATGGCCCTACAAGAAGCCAGCGAGGCATACCTAGTAGGTCTTTTCGAAGACACCAACCTGTGTGCCATTCACGCCAAACGTGTAACCATCATGCCCAAAGATATCCAACTTGCCCGTCGCATCCGCGGTGAGCGAGCATAAGTCGTATGCCTAGCATACACAAACCAAAACGGCCCTTTTCAGGGCCACCACATCCTCCAAAAAGAGAACTACCGTCAAATGAACGCACCTATACCACATTATCACGATCACAAATAAATAAATAAATACATACATACAGCCACTTACACATAAAGTAAGTGCGTGTCAGTTTGTTCTGACGATAGCAATTATCTCACGTCCTTTGTTTCTTTCTAACCAATACCATATGTGAAGGTGTTAAGGAGACAGGGTTGGACCAGCTGCGAGTGCGAAACAATGGAAAATTGTGTAATAATGTGTGGATTGGTGACGCCAACAACGGCACGTATTTATTTTTGCGAGACATTGTCCTAAAATAACCGAAATCATTTTTGAAACGAAAACTAAGGGTATTGTTTTGTAGAATAATTTCACATGACCGTTCACATTCTTAAAATTGCTTCGTACTTTGCCCGATGTTGTTTTTACGACCAAGCGCCGAGTACAATGCTACAAGGGGCAAGGTACGATCCACAGCACTCTTACGCACCTTGAACGGGAAATGTGCAATATCGCGTACAATATCGGTTTGTCGTATATGAATCACACAACGTACTATATTTATTAATGAAGTGAGCTACACATTCCATTTGATTTGTCATTTACGTGCGTTAATCCTTGAAGTAGTACGAACGTATGCATTTTTGAAAATGAAAATGACAGTCAGCATGTATACTGTAGTTACACATGCGGTAAATAATGATATATGAATGATAATATGTATATGAAAACGAAGCACACGACGTGCTCCACCCAGTGTGATAGTTGGATATATATTTAAAGTCACTTTTCATGGTGTAATGTGAGTTTAATTGCCAAAAACAAAAACAAACTCTGGTCGAAATGGAGAAATGGCACTCAGTTCACACTTATGTTTCCTCTGACGTTCGATTGCTATCGGCGCTCTGTTAAAAGACAAATCCCGTCACTCTATTTTTGTATTCTGCCTGTATCTCTTCAGCAGCAAACATTCTTAAACCTGCACCATGGTTGAATCGACCTCAAACAAGTCTGTGAAGAAGACGAAAGTTGTAGCTAGTCATCCTAAGACAATGGATATGATAGTTGAAGCTATTCAGGCACTGAAAGACCGGAAAGGGACATCAGTACAAGCAATCAAGTCATACATTTTGACTCACCATTCTACTGTCAGCCCGGCTCATATCACATCCAGTCTACGCCGTGCAATTAAATCCGGCATCGAGTCTGGGTTGTTAGTTCGTCCCAAAGATTCTAATGCTAATGGCGTAAATGGTCGTCTCAGAATCGGCAAGCTCCCAGAGAAGCCAAAAAAGAAGGCAGTAACCAAGAAAGCTGTACCAAAGAAAACGTCGACCAAGAAGCCAACACTGAAAGACAAGAAACCCAAGGACAAGAAGGTTACGAAAAAGCCAAAGTCGGACAAGAAGGTTACGAAAAAGCCAAAGTCGGACAAGAAACCACAAGCTAAAAATACCGCCACAAAGAAATCAGAGAAAACTACCACTAAAAAGCCGGCTCAAAAGAAAACACCCAAAAAGGCTTCAAAACCAAAGAAGCCGACAACAAAGAAACACACCACCAAAAAATAAAATGATGTACTTCGCTGCATCCAAACCAAACGGCCCTTTTTAGGGCCACCACATCCTCCAAAAAGAGAACTACCGAAAACAGTACGTGTGTCTGTATGACTGTATGTCTCTGTGTATGTATGTATTTTTTTTTTTTGCGTCAAACGTGAGTAATCCTAGAAATATACCGTGGCAAAATCCATTGTTTACTACTGTAATTAAAAATACATAAATAAATAAATGATAGATAATATATCTACCTACATTCGTGGTTTCACATGTTACGTGATCGCATTCTGATGAATGTACCGAGAGAGGGCGCCCCCATGACAGGTGGTTTGTAAAACGTTATACGCCCATTTATATATGCACTGATTTAAGCGGGACGACAGCGCCTTCATGCGACATTGTTTCGAATATTGTTGTTGTTTACGTGACTGGTTTGGACAAGCTTCAGTACAAATCGGGATTCTGACAAGGTTACGCTCAGCCAATAAGAATTCGTTAATTTCGACCAATCACGGCCACCATATACCGGCCAATCACAATATTAATTCATTCACCAATCAGCTGGCGTGAAGCGCCGGCTAATAGAGTATAAAAATAGAGACTGCACCTTTCAAACATATTCTACTTTATTCTGACATCGAAAAAAGTACTCGTACTCTGTACTCGACATGGCACGTACCAAGCAAACAGCACGTAAATCTACTGGTGGAAAAGCGCCACGAAAACAATTGGCAACAAAGGCTGCTCGCAAGAGCGCACCTGCTACTGGCGGAGTGAAGAAACCACATCGTTACAGGCCTGGCACCGTCGCTCTTCGTGAGATCCGCCGTTACCAGAAAAGTACAGAGCTCCTGATCCGAAAGCTGCCATTCCAGCGTCTGGTTCGAGAAATTGCGCAAGATTTCAAGACCGACCTTCGATTCCAGAGCTCCGCCGTGATGGCCCTACAAGAAGCCAGCGAGGCATACCTAGTAGGTCTTTTCGAAGACACCAACCTGTGTGCCATTCACGCCAAACGTGTAACCATCATGCCCAAAGATATCCAACTTGCCCGTCGCATCCGCGGTGAGCGAGCATAAGTCGTATGCCTAGCATACACAAACCAAAACGGCCCTTTTCAGGGCCACCACATCCTCCAAAAAGAGAACTACCGTCAAATGAACGCACCTATACCACATTATCACGATCACAAATAAATAAATAAATACATACATACAGCCACTTACACATAAAGTAAGTGCGTGTCAGTTTGTTCTGACGATAGCAATTATCTCACGTCCTTTGTTTCTTTCTAACCAATACCATATGTGAAGGTGTTAAGGAGACAGGGTTGGACCAGCTGCGAGTGCGAAACAATGGAAAATTGTGTAATAATGTGTGGATTGGTGACGCCAACAACGGCACGTATTTATTTTTGCGAGACATTGTCCTAAAATAACCGAAATCATTTTTGAAACGAAAACTAAGGGTATTGTTTTGTAGAATAATTTCACATGACCGTTCACATTCTTAAAATTGCTTCGTACTTTGCCCGATGTTGTTTTTACGACCAAGCGCCGAGTACAATGCTACAAGGGGCAAGGTACGATCCACAGCACTCTTACGCACCTTGAACGGGAAATGTGCAATATCGCGTACAATATCGGTTTGTCGTATATGAATCACACAACGTACTATATTTATTAATGAAGTGAGCTACACATTCCATTTGATTTGTCATTTACGTGCGTTAATCCTTGAAGTAGTACGAACGTATGCATTTTTGAAAATGAAAATGACAGTCAGCATGTATACTGTAGTTACACATGCGGTAAATAATGATATATGAATGATAATATGTATATGAAAACGAAGCACACGACGTGCTCCACCCAGTGTGATAGTTGGATATATATTTAAAGTCACTTTTCATGGTGTAATGTGAGTTTAATTGCCAAAAACAAAAACAAACTCTGGTCGAAATGGAGAAATGGCACTCAGTTCACACTTATGTTTCCTCTGACGTTCGATTGCTATCGGCGCTCTGTTAAAAGACAAATCCCGTCACTCTATTTTTGTATTCTGCCTGTATCTCTTCAGCAGCAAACATTCTTAAACCTGCACCATGGTTGAATCGACCTCAAACAAGTCTGTGAAGAAGACGAAAGTTGTAGCTAGTCATCCTAAGACAATGGATATGATAGTTGAAGCTATTCAGGCACTGAAAGACCGGAAAGGGACATCAGTACAAGCAATCAAGTCATACATTTTGACTCACCATTCTACTGTCAGCCCGGCTCATATCACATCCAGTCTACGCCGTGCAATTAAATCCGGCATCGAGTCTGGGTTGTTAGTTCGTCCCAAAGATTCTAATGCTAATGGCGTAAATGGTCGTCTCAGAATCGGCAAGCTCCCAGAGAAGCCAAAAAAGAAGGCAGTAACCAAGAAAGCTGTACCAAAGAAAACGTCGACCAAGAAGCCAACACTGAAAGACAAGAAACCCAAGGACAAGAAGGTTACGAAAAAGCCAAAGTCGGACAAGAAGGTTACGAAAAAGCCAAAGTCGGACAAGAAACCACAAGCTAAAAATACCGCCACAAAGAAATCAGAGAAAACTACCACTAAAAAGCCGGCTCAAAAGAAAACACCCAAAAAGGCTTCAAAACCAAAGAAGCCGACAACAAAGAAACACACCACCAAAAAATAAAATGATGTACTTCGCTGCATCCAAACCAAACGGCCCTTTTTAGGGCCACCACATCCTCCAAAAAGAGAACTACCGAAAACAGTACGTGTGTCTGTATGACTGTATGTCTCTGTGTATGTATGTATTTTTTTTTTTTGCGTCAAACGTGAGTAATCCTAGAAATATACCGTGGCAAAATCCATTGTTTACTACTGTAATTAAAAATACATAAATAAATAAATGATAGATAATATATCTACCTACATTCGTGGTTTCACATGTTACGTGATCGCATTCTGATGAATGTACCGAGAGAGGGCGCCCCCATGACAGGTGGTTTGTAAAACGTTATACGCCCATTTATATATGCACTGATTTAAGCGGGACGACAGCGCCTTCATGCGACATTGTTTCGAATATTGTTGTTGTTTACGTGACTGGTTTGGACAAGCTTCAGTACAAATCGGGATTCTGACAAGGTTACGCTCAGCCAATAAGAATTCGTTAATTTCGACCAATCACGGCCACCATATACCGGCCAATCACAATATTAATTCATTCACCAATCAGCTGGCGTGAAGCGCCGGCTAATAGAGTATAAAAATAGAGACTGCACCTTTCAAACATATTCTACTTTATTCTGACATCGAAAAAAGTACTCGTACTCTGTACTCGACATGGCACGTACCAAGCAAACAGCACGTAAATCTACTGGTGGAAAAGCGCCACGAAAACAATTGGCAACAAAGGCTGCTCGCAAGAGCGCACCTGCTACTGGCGGAGTGAAGAAACCACATCGTTACAGGCCTGGCACCGTCGCTCTTCGTGAGATCCGCCGTTACCAGAAAAGTACAGAGCTCCTGATCCGAAAGCTGCCATTCCAGCGTCTGGTTCGAGAAATTGCGCAAGATTTCAAGACCGACCTTCGATTCCAGAGCTCCGCCGTGATGGCCCTACAAGAAGCCAGCGAGGCATACCTAGTAGGTCTTTTCGAAGACACCAACCTGTGTGCCATTCACGCCAAACGTGTAACCATCATGCCCAAAGATATCCAACTTGCCCGTCGCATCCGCGGTGAGCGAGCATAAGTCGTATGCCTAGCATACACAAACCAAAACGGCCCTTTTCAGGGCCACCACATCCTCCAAAAAGAGAACTACCGTCAAATGAACGCACCTATACCACATTATCACGATCACAAATAAATAAATAAATACATACATACAGCCACTTACACATAAAGTAAGTGCGTGTCAGTTTGTTCTGACGATAGCAATTATCTCACGTCCTTTGTTTCTTTCTAACCAATACCATATGTGAAGGTGTTAAGGAGACAGGGTTGGACCAGCTGCGAGTGCGAAACAATGGAAAATTGTGTAATAATGTGTGGATTGGTGACGCCAACAACGGCACGTATTTATTTTTGCGAGACATTGTCCTAAAATAACCGAAATCATTTTTGAAACGAAAACTAAGGGTATTGTTTTGTAGAATAATTTCACATGACCGTTCACATTCTTAAAATTGCTTCGTACTTTGCCCGATGTTGTTTTTACGACCAAGCGCCGAGTACAATGCTACAAGGGGCAAGGTACGATCCACAGCACTCTTACGCACCTTGAACGGGAAATGTGCAATATCGCGTACAATATCGGTTTGTCGTATATGAATCACACAACGTACTATATTTATTAATGAAGTGAGCTACACATTCCATTTGATTTGTCATTTACGTGCGTTAATCCTTGAAGTAGTACGAACGTATGCATTTTTGAAAATGAAAATGACAGTCAGCATGTATACTGTAGTTACACATGCGGTAAATAATGATATATGAATGATAATATGTATATGAAAACGAAGCACACGACGTGCTCCACCCAGTGTGATAGTTGGATATATATTTAAAGTCACTTTTCATGGTGTAATGTGAGTTTAATTGCCAAAAACAAAAACAAACTCTGGTCGAAAT